>NW_026644614.1:300000-577271 GCF_030020395.1 Manis pentadactyla | reverse complement strand
TCTTGTGTATTGTGAAGCAGTACAGTGTTCCTGATTGTTTTGCAAACGAATGGAGCCTTACTTGACAGAATGGAATGCAATAGAACGTGGTGGAATATTTTGGGATGTATTAGAATCTTGTAGAATGGAGTGGAATTTCATTTTATTTGATGCAGTAGACAGTCCTTAATGGATTGGAAGTGATTCGAGCCTTCTTTGTAGGAATGAGATGCAAAAGAACATAGTGGAACGTAGTGAAATGAAGGGGAGAGCCGTGGAATGGAGTGGAATGAGTTGTAATGTGACGCCATAGACGGTTCCTGAAAGTTTTGGAAAAGAGAGGATCTTTCTTTTCCAGAATGGAGCGCGATAGAACACGGTGGAGTGTTGTGGAATGGAGTTAAATCGGTTGAAATGTGAAGCACTAAAGGGATTCGAAGAGATTTTTAATCAAATGCAGCCTTGCTGGTAGGAAACAAACGTAAAAGAACGCGGTGGAATGTTGTGAAATGGAGTGTAATGGGATATAATGTGATGCAGTAGAGGGTTCCTGTGAGATTTTGTAGCGACTGGTGCCTTCTTTGTAACAGTGGAATGCATAGAATGCAGTGGAATGATTTGAATAGAGTAAATTCTTGTGGATTCTTGTGGAATGGCTTCTGAAATGATTCAATTGGCTGCTCCTGAATGGTTTGGTAGCTGTGGGGCCTTCTTTTATATAATGGAATGCAAATGGAGTGTGGTGGAATATGGCACAATAGAGAGCAATGCTGTGCTATTGAGTAGAACGTGGTGTAGTGTGACGCAACAGAGAGTTCCTGGGTTTGGATAAGAAATGGTTCCTACTTTGTCAGAATGAAACTCAGTAGATCTTGTGGGAATATTGGGAGTGGAGTAAAAACTTGTGTAAGGGAATGGCTTATGGAACGTACAGAATATGAAATTCAGTAATTGCTTGGAAACAAATAGAGTTTTCCTAGCAGAATGGAACACTACACTACCTGGTGGAATGACGTGGAATGGAGGGCAAAGTTTTGCAATGGAGTGGAATCGGCGGTAGGGTGACATTATAAAGGTCTCCAAAGTGTTTGAAGAGGAATGGTGCCTCCCTTGGTGGAATGTAAACAAATGAAATTGCTGGAATATTGGGGAATGAAGTGAAATGTTGTTGAATGGAGAGGAATGTGGTGTACTGTGATGCCATAGAGTGTTACAAATTGTTTAGAAAACGAATGAGCACTGTTGAACAGAATGGAATGCTATAGAAGGTGGTGTGATTTTAGAATGCAGTGCAAAGTTTTGAATAGAGTAGAATCTTGGGGATTCCTGTGGAATGGCATGTCAGTGATGCAATAGGCTGCTAATGAATGGTTTGGTATCTATTGGGCCTTCTTTTTAAACAATGGAATGCAATGGAATGTGGTGTAATGTTGCACAATAGAGTGCAATGCTGTGCTAATGAGTAGAACGTGGTGAAGTGTGACGCAACAGAGAGTTCCTGGGTTTGGATAAGAATGGTTCCTACTTTGTCAGAATGAAACTCAGTAGATCTTGTTGGAATATTGGGAATGGAGTAGAATCTTGTGGAAGGGAATGGCTTGTGAAGGTACAGAATACGAATTTCAGTATTTGCTTGGAAACAAATATAGCTTTCCTTTGCAGAATGGAACACTACAGTACGTGGTGGAATGTTGTGGAATGGAGGGCAATGTAGCTCAATGGAGTGGAAATCGGCGGTAGGGTGACATTATAAAGGTCAACAGAGTGATTTGGAAGCTGAACGGTTCCTCCCTTGGTGGAATGTAAACAATGGAAATTGCTGGAATTTTGGGGAATGAAGTGAAATGTTGTTGAATGGAGAGGAATTTGGTGTACTGTGATGCCATAGAATGTTATAAATTGTTTAGGAAACGAATGAGCCCTTTTGAAGAGAATGGAATGCTATAGAACGTTGTGTGATTTTTGGAGTTAACATCAATTTTTTAGATTGGTGTTGATTCGAGAGCAATGTGACATAGTATAGGGTTCCTGAGTGGTTTCGAAGCAAATGGAGCTCTCTTTGATGGAATTGAAGGCCACAAAATATGGTGAGATGTTCAGTATGGATTGGAAAACTGTTAAATGGGACCGGAATAGTCTGTAATATGACGCAGAAGTGTGTTCCTCATTGTTTTCGAAGGAATGGAGACTTATTTGACAGAATGGAATGCAACAGAACATGGTGGCATGTTGTTTAATGGAGTAGATTCCTGTAGGACGGAGTGGAATGGCATTTGTTGTGATGCAATAGACAGCACTTAATGTGTTGCAAGTGAACCTAAGCTTCTTTGTTGGATTGGAAACAGAAAAGAATACAGTGGAATATTGCAAAATGAATTGGACAGTTGTAGATGGATTGTAATGGGGTGTAATGTCACTCAATGGACGCTTCCTGATTTTTCCGGAAAACAGTATAGCCTTCTTTTGCAGAATGGAACGCGATAGGACACAGTGGACTACTGTGGTATGGGGTGCTATGTTGTTTAATAGTGTTGAATCGGTTGTAATGTGATGCAATAAATGTTTCTGGAGTGATTTGGAAGCGAATGCAGCCTTGCTGGATGGTATCGAACATAATAGAACGTGGTGGAATGTTGCGGAATAGAGAGGAAGATTATGAAATGTAGTGTAATGGGAGTAATGTGATGCAATAGGGGGATTCCTGAGAGATCTTGTAGAGAACGGCGAATTCTTTGTAAGAACGGAATGCCATAGAGGGCAATGGAATGTTTGGAATGGGTAGAATCTTGTGGAATCATGTGCAATTGGCATGTGAGTAGATGCAATAGGCTGCTCCTGAACGGATTGGAAGCTATGGAGCCTTCATTTACAGAACGGAATGCAATGAATGTTGCTGGAATGTTGCACAGTGGAGTGCAATGTGTGGTATTGGGTGGAACGTTGTGTAATGAGACTCAACAGAGAGTTCCTCAGTCTTTTGGAAACGAATGGCGCGTCCTTTTCCGGAATGTAAGCCAGTGAATGTACTGGAATATTGCAGAATGGAGTTAAATGCTGTGGAATGGAGTGGAATGGGTTGTAATGTGATGCAATAGAGGGTTACAGATTTTCGTAGGAACGAATGGAGCCTTCTTTGACAGAATCGAACACTATAGAATGTTGTGGAATTTTGTGTAGTTAAGTTAAATTTTGTAGAATGGTGTAGAATCCGTGCAATGTGACACAATATAGAGTTGCTGAGTGGTCTAGAAGCAAATGGAGCTCACTTTGATGGAATGGAATGCAACAGAACATGGTGATATGTTCAGGAATGGAGTGCAATATTGTGAAATGGACTGGAATCTTGTGTATTGTGAAGCAGTACAGTGTTCCTGATTGTTTTGCAAACGAATGGAGCCTTACTTGACAGAATGGAATGCAATAGAACGTGGTGGAATATTTTGGGATGTATTAGAATCTTGTAGAATTGAGTGGAATTTCATTTTATTTGATGCAGTAGACAGTCCTTAATGGATTGGAAGTGATTCGAGCCTTCTTTGTAGGAATGAGATGCAAAAGAACATAGTGGAACGTAGTGAAATGAAGGGGAGAGCCGTGGAATGGAGTGGAATGAGTTGTAATGTGACGCCATAGACGGTTCCTGAAAGTTTTGGAAAAGAGAGGATCTTTCTTTTCCAGAATGGAGCGCGATAGAACACGGTGGAGTGTTGTGGAATGGAGTTAAATCGGTTGAAATGTGAAGCACTAAAGGGATTCGAAGAGATTTTTAATCAAATGCAGCCTTGCTGGTAGGAATCAAACGTAAAAGAACGCGGTGGAATGTTGTGAAATGGAGTGTAATGGGATATAATGTGATGCAGTAGAGGGTTCCTGTGAGATTTTGTAGCGACTGGTGCCTTCTTTGTAACAGTGGAATGCCATAGAATGCAGTGGAATGATTTGAATAGAGTAAATTCTTGTGGATTCTTGTGGAATGGCTTCTGAAATGATTCAATTGGCTGCTCCTGAATGGTTTGGTAGCTGTGGGGCCTTCTTTTATATAATGGAATGCAATGGAGTGTGGTGGAATATGGCACAATAGAGAGCAATGCTGTGCTATTGAGTAGAACGTGGTGTAGTGTGACGCAACAGAGAGTTCCTGGGTTTGGATAAGAATGGTTCCTACTTTGTCAGAATGAAACTCAGTAGATCTTGTGGGAATATTGGGAGTGGAGTAAAAACTTGTGTAAGGGAATGGCTTATGAACGTACAGAATATGAAATTCAGTAATTGCTTGGAAACAAATAGAGTTTTCCTAGCAGAATGGAACACTACACTACCTGGTGGAATGACGTGGAATGGAGGGCAATGTTTTGCAATGGAGTGGAATCGGCGGTAGGGTGACATTATAAAGGTCTCCAAAGTGGTTTGGAAGAGGAATGGTGCCTCCCTTGGTGGAATGTAAACAAATGAAATTGCTGGAATATTGGGGAATGAAGTGAAATGTTGTTGAATGGAGAGGAATGTGGTGTACTGTGATGCCATAGAGTGTTACAAATTGTTTAGAAAACGAATGAGCACTGTTGAACAGAATGGAATGCTATAGAAGGTGGTGTGATTTTAGAATGCAGTGCAAAGTTTTGAATAGAGTAGAATCTTGGGGATTCCTGTGGAATGGCATCTCAATGATGCAATAGGCTGCTAATGAATGGTTTGGTATCTATTGGGCCTTCTTTTAAACAATGGAATGCAATGGAATGTGGTGTAATGTTGCACAATAGAGTGCAATGCTGTGCTAATGAGTAGAACGTGGTGAAGTGTGACGCAACAGAGAGTTCCTGGGTTTGGATAAGAATGGTTCCTACTTTGTCAGAATGAAACTCAGTAGATCTTGTTGGAATATTGGGAATGGAGTAGAATCTTGTGGAAGGGAATGGCTTGTGAAGGTACAGAATACGAATTTCAGTATTTGCTTGGAAACAAATATAGCTTTCCTTTGCAGAATGGAACACTACAGTACGTGGTGGAATGTTGTGGAATGGAGGGCAATGTAGCTCAATGGAGTGGAATCGGCGGTAGGGTGACATTATAAAGGTCAACAGAGTGATTTGGAAGCTGAACGGTTCCTCCCTTGGTGGAATGTAAACAATGGAAATTGCTGGAATTTTGGGGAATGAAGTGAAATGTTGTTGAATGGAGAGGAATTTGGTGTACTGTGATGCCATAGAATGTTATAAATTGTTTAGGAAACGAATGAGCCCTTTTGAAGAGAATGGAATGCTATAGAACGTTGTGTGATTTTTTGGAGTTAACATCAATTTTTTAGATTGGTGTTGATTCGAGAGCAATGTGACATAGTATAGGGTTCCTGAGTGGTTTCGAAGCAAATGGAGCTCTCTTTGATGGAATTGAAGGCCACAAAATATGGTGAGATGTTCAGTAATGGATTGGAAAACTGTTAAATGGACCGGAATAGTCTGTAATATGACGCAGAAGAGTGTTCCTCATTGTTTTCGAAAGGAATGGAGACTTATTTGACAGAATGGAATGCAACAGAACATGGTGGCATGTTGTTTAATGGAGTAGATTCCTGTAGAACGGAGTGGAATGGCATTTGTTGTGATGCAATAGACAGCACTTAATGTGTTGCAAGTGAACCTAAGCTTCTTTGTTGGATTGGAACAGAAAAGAATACAGTGGAATATTGCAAAATGAATTGGACAGTTGTAGAATGGATTGTAATGGGGTGTAATGTCACTCAATGGACGCTTCCTGATTTTTCCGGAAAACAGTATAGCCTTCTTTTGCAGAATGGAACGCGATAGGACACAGTGGACTACTGTGGTATGGGGTGCTATGTTGTTTAATTGTGTTGAATCGGTTGTAATGTGATGCAATAAATGTTTCTGGAGTGATTTGGAAGCGAATGCAGCCTTGCTGGATGGTATCGAACATAATAGAACGTGGTGGAATGTTGCGGAATAGAGAGGAAGATTATGAAATGTAGTGTAATGGGAGTAATGTGATGCAATAGGGGATTCCTGAGAGATCTTGTAGAGAACGGCGAATTCTTTGTAAGAACGGAATGCCATAGAGGGCAATGGAATGTTTGGAATGGGTAGAATCTTGTGGAATCATGTGCAATGGCATGTGAGTAGATGCAATAGGCTGCTCCTGAACGGATTGGAAGCTATGGAGCCTTCATTTACAGAACGGAATGCAATGGAATGTGCTGGAATGTTGCACAGTGGAGTGCAATGTGTGGTATTGGGTGGAACGTTGTGTAATGAGACTCAACAGAGAGTTCCTCAGTCTTTTGGAAACGAATGGCGCGTCCTTTTCCGGAATGTAAGCCAGTGAATGTACTGGAATATTGCAGAATGGAGTTAAATGCTGTGGAATGGAGTGGAATGGGTTGTAATGTGATGCAATAGAGGGTTACAGATTTTCGTAGGAACGAATGGAGCCTTCTTTGACAGAATCGAACACTATAGAATGTTGTGGAATTTTGTGTAGTTAAGTTAAATTTTGTAGAATGGTGTAGAATCCGTGCAATGTGACACAATATAGAGTTGCTGAGTGGTCTAGAAGCAAATGGAGCTCACTTTGATGGAATGGAATGCAACAGAACATGGTGATATGTTCAGGAATGGAGTGCAATATTGTGAAATGGACTGGAATCTTGTGTATTGTGAAGCAGTACAGTGTTCCTGATTGTTTTGCAAACGAATGGAGCCTTACTTGACAGAATGGAATGCAATAGAACGTGGTGGAATATTTTGGGATGTATTAGAATCTTGTAGAATTGAGTGGAATTTCATTTTATTTGATGCAGTAGACAGTCCTTAATGGATTGGAAGTGATTCGAGCCTTCTTTGTAGGAATGAGATGCAAAAGAACATAGTGGAACGTAGTGAAATGAAGGGGAGAGCCGTGGAATGGAGTGGAATGAGTTGTAATGTGACGCCATAGACGGTTCCTGAAAGTTTTGGAAAAGAGAGGATCTTTCTTTTCCAGAATGGAGCGCGATAGAACACGGTGGAGTGTTGTGGAATGGAGTTAAATCGGTTGAAATGTGAAGCACTAAAGGGATTCGAAGAGATTTTTAATCAAATGCAGCCTTGCTGGTAGGAATCAAACGTAAAAGAACGCGGTGGAATGTTGTGAAATGGAGTGTAATGGGATATAATGTGATGCAGTAGAGGGTTCCTGTGAGATTTTGTAGCGACTGGTGCCTTCTTTGTAACAGTGGAATGCCATAGAATGCAGTGGAATGATTTGAATAGAGTAAATTCTTGTGGATTCTTGTGGAATGGCTTCTGAAATGATTCAATTGGCTGCTCCTGAATGGTTTGGTAGCTGTGGGGCCTTCTTTTATATAATGGAATGCAATGGAGTGTGGTGGAATATGGCACAATAGAGAGCAATGCTGTGCTATTGAGTAGAACGTGGTGTAGTGTGACGCAACAGAGAGTTCCTGGGTTTGGATAAGAATGGTTCCTACTTTGTCAGAATGAAACTCAGTAGATCTTGTGGGAATATTGGGAGTGGAGTAAAAACTTGTGTAAGGGAATGGCTTATGAACGTACAGAATATGAAATTCAGTAATTGCTTGGAAACAAATAGAGTTTTCCTAGCAGAATGGAACACTACACTACCTGGTGGAATGACGTGGAATGGAGGGCAATGTTTTGCAATGGAGTGGAATCGGCGGTAGGGTGACATTATAAAGGTCTCCAAAGTGGTTTGGAAGAGGAATGGTGCCTCCCTTGGTGGAATGTAAACAAATGAAATTGCTGGAATATTGGGGAATGAAGTGAAATGTTGTTGAATGGAGAGGAATGTGGTGTACTGTGATGCCATAGAGTGTTACAAATTGTTTAGAAAACGAATGAGCACTGTTGAACAGAATGGAATGCTATAGAAGGTGGTGTGATTTTAGAATGCAGTGCAAAGTTTTGAATAGAGTAGAATCTTGGGGATTCCTGTGGAATGGCATCTCAATGATGCAATAGGCTGCTAATGAATGGTTTGGTATCTATTGGGCCTTCTTTTAAACAATGGAATGCAATGGAATGTGGTGTAATGTTGCACAATAGAGTGCAATGCTGTGCTAATGAGTAGAACGTGGTGAAGTGTGACGCAACAGAGAGTTCCTGGGTTTGGATAAGAATGGTTCCTACTTTGTCAGAATGAAACTCAGTAGATCTTGTTGGAATATTGGGAATGGAGTAGAATCTTGTGGAAGGGAATGGCTTGTGAAGGTACAGAATACGAATTTCAGTATTTGCTTGGAAACAAATATAGCTTTCCTTTGCAGAATGGAACACTACAGTACGTGGTGGAATGTTGTGGAATGGAGGGCAATGTAGCTCAATGGAGTGGAATCGGCGGTAGGGTGACATTATAAAGGTCAACAGAGTGATTTGGAAGCTGAACGGTTCCTCCCTTGGTGGAATGTAAACAATGGAAATTGCTGGAATTTTGGGGAATGAAGTGAAATGTTGTTGAATGGAGAGGAATTTGGTGTACTGTGATGCCATAGAATGTTATAAATTGTTTAGGAAACGAATGAGCCCTTTTGAAGAGAATGGAATGCTATAGAACGTTGTGTGATTTTTTGGAGTTAACATCAATTTTTTAGATTGGTGTTGATTCGAGAGCAATGTGACATAGTATAGGGTTCCTGAGTGGTTTCGAAGCAAATGGAGCTCTCTTTGATGGAATTGAAGGCCACAAAATATGGTGAGATGTTCAGTAATGGATTGGAAAACTGTTAAATGGACCGGAATAGTCTGTAATATGACGCAGAAGAGTGTTCCTCATTGTTTTCGAAAGGAATGGAGACTTATTTGACAGAATGGAATGCAACAGAACATGGTGGCATGTTGTTTAATGGAGTAGATTCCTGTAGAACGGAGTGGAATGGCATTTGTTGTGATGCAATAGACAGCACTTAATGTGTTGCAAGTGAACCTAAGCTTCTTTGTTGGATTGGAACAGAAAAGAATACAGTGGAATATTGCAAAATGAATTGGACAGTTGTAGAATGGATTGTAATGGGGTGTAATGTCACTCAATGGACGCTTCCTGATTTTTCCGGAAAACAGTATAGCCTTCTTTTGCAGAATGGAACGCGATAGGACACAGTGGACTACTGTGGTATGGGGTGCTATGTTGTTTAATTGTGTTGAATCGGTTGTAATGTGATGCAATAAATGTTTCTGGAGTGATTTGGAAGCGAATGCAGCCTTGCTGGATGGTATCGAACATAATAGAACGTGGTGGAATGTTGCGGAATAGAGAGGAAGATTATGAAATGTAGTGTAATGGGAGTAATGTGATGCAATAGGGGATTCCTGAGAGATCTTGTAGAGAACGGCGAATTCTTTGTAAGAACGGAATGCCATAGAGGGCAATGGAATGTTTGGAATGGGTAGAATCTTGTGGAATCATGTGCAATGGCATGTGAGTAGATGCAATAGGCTGCTCCTGAACGGATTGGAAGCTATGGAGCCTTCATTTACAGAACGGAATGCAATGGAATGTGCTGGAATGTTGCACAGTGGAGTGCAATGTGTGGTATTGGGTGGAACGTTGTGTAATGAGACTCAACAGAGAGTTCCTCAGTCTTTTGGAAACGAATGGCGCGTCCTTTTCCGGAATGTAAGCCAGTGAATGTACTGGAATATTGCAGAATGGAGTTAAATGCTGTGGAATGGAGTGGAATGGGTTGTAATGTGATGCAATAGAGGGTTACAGATTTTCGTAGGAACGAATGGAGCCTTCTTTGACAGAATCGAACACTATAGAATGTTGTGGAATTTTGTGTAGTTAAGTTAAATTTTGTAGAATGGTGTAGAATCCGTGCAATGTGACACAATATAGAGTTGCTGAGTGGTCTAGAAGCAAATGGAGCTCACTTTGATGGAATGGAATGCAACAGAACATGGTGATATGTTCAGGAATGGAGTGCAATATTGTGAAATGGACTGGAATCTTGTGTATTGTGAAGCAGTACAGTGTTCCTGATTGTTTTGCAAACGAATGGAGCCTTACTTGACAGAATGGAATGCAATAGAACGTGGTGGAATATTTTGGGATGTATTAGAATCTTGTAGAATTGAGTGGAATTTCATTTTATTTGATGCAGTAGACAGTCCTTAATGGATTGGAAGTGATTCGAGCCTTCTTTGTAGGAATGAGATGCAAAAGAACATAGTGGAACGTAGTGAAATGAAGGGGAGAGCCGTGGAATGGAGTGGAATGAGTTGTAATGTGACGCCATAGACGGTTCCTGAAAGTTTTGGAAAAGAGAGGATCTTTCTTTTCCAGAATGGAGCGCGATAGAACACGGTGGAGTGTTGTGGAATGGAGTTAAATCGGTTGAAATGTGAAGCACTAAAGGGATTCGAAGAGATTTTTAATCAAATGCAGCCTTGCTGGTAGGAATCAAACGTAAAAGAACGCGGTGGAATGTTGTGAAATGGAGTGTAATGGGATATAATGTGATGCAGTAGAGGGTTCCTGTGAGATTTTGTAGCGACTGGTGCCTTCTTTGTAACAGTGGAATGCCATAGAATGCAGTGGAATGATTTGAATAGAGTAAATTCTTGTGGATTCTTGTGGAATGGCTTCTGAAATGATTCAATTGGCTGCTCCTGAATGGTTTGGTAGCTGTGGGGCCTTCTTTTATATAATGGAATGCAATGGAGTGTGGTGGAATATGGCACAATAGAGAGCAATGCTGTGCTATTGAGTAGAACGTGGTGTAGTGTGACGCAACAGAGAGTTCCTGGGTTTGGATAAGAATGGTTCCTACTTTGTCAGAATGAAACTCAGTAGATCTTGTGGGAATATTGGGAGTGGAGTAAAAACTTGTGTAAGGGAATGGCTTATGAACGTACAGAATATGAAATTCAGTAATTGCTTGGAAACAAATAGAGTTTTCCTAGCAGAATGGAACACTACACTACCTGGTGGAATGACGTGGAATGGAGGGCAATGTTTTGCAATGGAGTGGAATCGGCGGTAGGGTGACATTATAAAGGTCTCCAAAGTGGTTTGGAAGAGGAATGGTGCCTCCCTTGGTGGAATGTAAACAAATGAAATTGCTGGAATATTGGGGAATGAAGTGAAATGTTGTTGAATGGAGAGGAATGTGGTGTACTGTGATGCCATAGAGTGTTACAAATTGTTTAGAAAACGAATGAGCACTGTTGAACAGAATGGAATGCTATAGAAGGTGGTGTGATTTTAGAATGCAGTGCAAAGTTTTGAATAGAGTAGAATCTTGGGGATTCCTGTGGAATGGCATCTCAATGATGCAATAGGCTGCTAATGAATGGTTTGGTATCTATTGGGCCTTCTTTTAAACAATGGAATGCAATGGAATGTGGTGTAATGTTGCACAATAGAGTGCAATGCTGTGCTAATGAGTAGAACGTGGTGAAGTGTGACGCAACAGAGAGTTCCTGGGTTTGGATAAGAATGGTTCCTACTTTGTCAGAATGAAACTCAGTAGATCTTGTTGGAATATTGGGAATGGAGTAGAATCTTGTGGAAGGGAATGGCTTGTGAAGGTACAGAATACGAATTTCAGTATTTGCTTGGAAACAAATATAGCTTTCCTTTGCAGAATGGAACACTACAGTACGTGGTGGAATGTTGTGGAATGGAGGGCAATGTAGCTCAATGGAGTGGAATCGGCGGTAGGGTGACATTATAAAGGTCAACAGAGTGATTTGGAAGCTGAACGGTTCCTCCCTTGGTGGAATGTAAACAATGGAAATTGCTGGAATTTTGGGGAATGAAGTGAAATGTTGTTGAATGGAGAGGAATTTGGTGTACTGTGATGCCATAGAATGTTATAAATTGTTTAGGAAACGAATGAGCCCTTTTGAAGAGAATGGAATGCTATAGAACGTTGTGTGATTTTTTGGAGTTAACATCAATTTTTTAGATTGGTGTTGATTCGAGAGCAATGTGACATAGTATAGGGTTCCTGAGTGGTTTCGAAGCAAATGGAGCTCTCTTTGATGGAATTGAAGGCCACAAAATATGGTGAGATGTTCAGTAATGGATTGGAAAACTGTTAAATGGACCGGAATAGTCTGTAATATGACGCAGAAGAGTGTTCCTCATTGTTTTCGAAAGGAATGGAGACTTATTTGACAGAATGGAATGCAACAGAACATGGTGGCATGTTGTTTAATGGAGTAGATTCCTGTAGAACGGAGTGGAATGGCATTTGTTGTGATGCAATAGACAGCACTTAATGTGTTGCAAGTGAACCTAAGCTTCTTTGTTGGATTGGAACAGAAAAGAATACAGTGGAATATTGCAAAATGAATTGGACAGTTGTAGAATGGATTGTAATGGGGTGTAATGTCACTCAATGGACGCTTCCTGATTTTTCCGGAAAACAGTATAGCCTTCTTTTGCAGAATGGAACGCGATAGGACACAGTGGACTACTGTGGTATGGGGTGCTATGTTGTTTAATTGTGTTGAATCGGTTGTAATGTGATGCAATAAATGTTTCTGGAGTGATTTGGAAGCGAATGCAGCCTTGCTGGATGGTATCGAACATAATAGAACGTGGTGGAATGTTGCGGAATAGAGAGGAAGATTATGAAATGTAGTGTAATGGGAGTAATGTGATGCAATAGGGGATTCCTGAGAGATCTTGTAGAGAACGGCGAATTCTTTGTAAGAACGGAATGCCATAGAGGGCAATGGAATGTTTGGAATGGGTAGAATCTTGTGGAATCATGTGCAATGGCATGTGAGTAGATGCAATAGGCTGCTCCTGAACGGATTGGAAGCTATGGAGCCTTCATTTACAGAACGGAATGCAATGGAATGTGCTGGAATGTTGCACAGTGGAGTGCAATGTGTGGTATTGGGTGGAACGTTGTGTAATGAGACTCAACAGAGAGTTCCTCAGTCTTTTGGAAACGAATGGCGCGTCCTTTTCCGGAATGTAAGCCAGTGAATGTACTGGAATATTGCAGAATGGAGTTAAATGCTGTGGAATGGAGTGGAATGGGTTGTAATGTGATGCAATAGAGGGTTACAGATTTTCGTAGGAACGAATGGAGCCTTCTTTGACAGAATCGAACACTATAGAATGTTGTGGAATTTTGTGTAGTTAAGTTAAATTTTGTAGAATGGTGTAGAATCCGTGCAATGTGACACAATATAGAGTTGCTGAGTGGTCTAGAAGCAAATGGAGCTCACTTTGATGGAATGGAATGCAACAGAACATGGTGATATGTTCAGGAATGGAGTGCAATATTGTGAAATGGACTGGAATCTTGTGTATTGTGAAGCAGTACAGTGTTCCTGATTGTTTTGCAAACGAATGGAGCCTTACTTGACAGAATGGAATGCAATAGAACGTGGTGGAATATTTTGGGATGTATTAGAATCTTGTAGAATTGAGTGGAATTTCATTTTATTTGATGCAGTAGACAGTCCTTAATGGATTGGAAGTGATTCGAGCCTTCTTTGTAGGAATGAGATGCAAAAGAACATAGTGGAACGTAGTGAAATGAAGGGGAGAGCCGTGGAATGGAGTGGAATGAGTTGTAATGTGACGCCATAGACGGTTCCTGAAAGTTTTGGAAAAGAGAGGATCTTTCTTTTCCAGAATGGAGCGCGATAGAACACGGTGGAGTGTTGTGGAATGGAGTTAAATCGGTTGAAATGTGAAGCACTAAAGGGATTCGAAGAGATTTTTAATCAAATGCAGCCTTGCTGGTAGGAATCAAACGTAAAAGAACGCGGTGGAATGTTGTGAAATGGAGTGTAATGGGATATAATGTGATGCAGTAGAGGGTTCCTGTGAGATTTTGTAGCGACTGGTGCCTTCTTTGTAACAGTGGAATGCCATAGAATGCAGTGGAATGATTTGAATAGAGTAAATTCTTGTGGATTCTTGTGGAATGGCTTCTGAAATGATTCAATTGGCTGCTCCTGAATGGTTTGGTAGCTGTGGGGCCTTCTTTTATATAATGGAATGCAATGGAGTGTGGTGGAATATGGCACAATAGAGAGCAATGCTGTGCTATTGAGTAGAACGTGGTGTAGTGTGACGCAACAGAGAGTTCCTGGGTTTGGATAAGAATGGTTCCTACTTTGTCAGAATGAAACTCAGTAGATCTTGTGGGAATATTGGGAGTGGAGTAAAAACTTGTGTAAGGGAATGGCTTATGAACGTACAGAATATGAAATTCAGTAATTGCTTGGAAACAAATAGAGTTTTCCTAGCAGAATGGAACACTACACTACCTGGTGGAATGACGTGGAATGGAGGGCAATGTTTTGCAATGGAGTGGAATCGGCGGTAGGGTGACATTATAAAGGTCTCCAAAGTGGTTTGGAAGAGGAATGGTGCCTCCCTTGGTGGAATGTAAACAAATGAAATTGCTGGAATATTGGGGAATGAAGTGAAATGTTGTTGAATGGAGAGGAATGTGGTGTACTGTGATGCCATAGAGTGTTACAAATTGTTTAGAAAACGAATGAGCACTGTTGAACAGAATGGAATGCTATAGAAGGTGGTGTGATTTTAGAATGCAGTGCAAAGTTTTGAATAGAGTAGAATCTTGGGGATTCCTGTGGAATGGCATCTCAATGATGCAATAGGCTGCTAATGAATGGTTTGGTATCTATTGGGCCTTCTTTTAAACAATGGAATGCAATGGAATGTGGTGTAATGTTGCACAATAGAGTGCAATGCTGTGCTAATGAGTAGAACGTGGTGAAGTGTGACGCAACAGAGAGTTCCTGGGTTTGGATAAGAATGGTTCCTACTTTGTCAGAATGAAACTCAGTAGATCTTGTTGGAATATTGGGAATGGAGTAGAATCTTGTGGAAGGGAATGGCTTGTGAAGGTACAGAATACGAATTTCAGTATTTGCTTGGAAACAAATATAGCTTTCCTTTGCAGAATGGAACACTACAGTACGTGGTGGAATGTTGTGGAATGGAGGGCAATGTAGCTCAATGGAGTGGAATCGGCGGTAGGGTGACATTATAAAGGTCAACAGAGTGATTTGGAAGCTGAACGGTTCCTCCCTTGGTGGAATGTAAACAATGGAAATTGCTGGAATTTTGGGGAATGAAGTGAAATGTTGTTGAATGGAGAGGAATTTGGTGTACTGTGATGCCATAGAATGTTATAAATTGTTTAGGAAACGAATGAGCCCTTTTGAAGAGAATGGAATGCTATAGAACGTTGTGTGATTTTTTGGAGTTAACATCAATTTTTTAGATTGGTGTTGATTCGAGAGCAATGTGACATAGTATAGGGTTCCTGAGTGGTTTCGAAGCAAATGGAGCTCTCTTTGATGGAATTGAAGGCCACAAAATATGGTGAGATGTTCAGTAATGGATTGGAAAACTGTTAAATGGACCGGAATAGTCTGTAATATGACGCAGAAGAGTGTTCCTCATTGTTTTCGAAAGGAATGGAGACTTATTTGACAGAATGGAATGCAACAGAACATGGTGGCATGTTGTTTAATGGAGTAGATTCCTGTAGAACGGAGTGGAATGGCATTTGTTGTGATGCAATAGACAGCACTTAATGTGTTGCAAGTGAACCTAAGCTTCTTTGTTGGATTGGAACAGAAAAGAATACAGTGGAATATTGCAAAATGAATTGGACAGTTGTAGAATGGATTGTAATGGGGTGTAATGTCACTCAATGGACGCTTCCTGATTTTTCCGGAAAACAGTATAGCCTTCTTTTGCAGAATGGAACGCGATAGGACACAGTGGACTACTGTGGTATGGGGTGCTATGTTGTTTAATTGTGTTGAATCGGTTGTAATGTGATGCAATAAATGTTTCTGGAGTGATTTGGAAGCGAATGCAGCCTTGCTGGATGGTATCGAACATAATAGAACGTGGTGGAATGTTGCGGAATAGAGAGGAAGATTATGAAATGTAGTGTAATGGGAGTAATGTGATGCAATAGGGGATTCCTGAGAGATCTTGTAGAGAACGGCGAATTCTTTGTAAGAACGGAATGCCATAGAGGGCAATGGAATGTTTGGAATGGGTAGAATCTTGTGGAATCATGTGCAATGGCATGTGAGTAGATGCAATAGGCTGCTCCTGAACGGATTGGAAGCTATGGAGCCTTCATTTACAGAACGGAATGCAATGGAATGTGCTGGAATGTTGCACAGTGGAGTGCAATGTGTGGTATTGGGTGGAACGTTGTGTAATGAGACTCAACAGAGAGTTCCTCAGTCTTTTGGAAACGAATGGCGCGTCCTTTTCCGGAATGTAAGCCAGTGAATGTACTGGAATATTGCAGAATGGAGTTAAATGCTGTGGAATGGAGTGGAATGGGTTGTAATGTGATGCAATAGAGGGTTACAGATTTTCGTAGGAACGAATGGAGCCTTCTTTGACAGAATCGAACACTATAGAATGTTGTGGAATTTTGTGTAGTTAAGTTAAATTTTGTAGAATGGTGTAGAATCCGTGCAATGTGACACAATATAGAGTTGCTGAGTGGTCTAGAAGCAAATGGAGCTCACTTTGATGGAATGGAATGCAACAGAACATGGTGATATGTTCAGGAATGGAGTGCAATATTGTGAAATGGACTGGAATCTTGTGTATTGTGAAGCAGTACAGTGTTCCTGATTGTTTTGCAAACGAATGGAGCCTTACTTGACAGAATGGAATGCAATAGAACGTGGTGGAATATTTTGGGATGTATTAGAATCTTGTAGAATTGAGTGGAATTTCATTTTATTTGATGCAGTAGACAGTCCTTAATGGATTGGAAGTGATTCGAGCCTTCTTTGTAGGAATGAGATGCAAAAGAACATAGTGGAACGTAGTGAAATGAAGGGTGAGAGCCGTGGAATGGAGTGGAATGAGTTGTAATGTGACGCCATAGACGGTTCCTGAAAGTTTTGGAAAAGAGAGGATCTTTCTTTTCCAGAATGGAGCGCGATAGAACACGGTGGAGTGTTGTGGAATGGAGTTAAATCGGTTGAAATGTGAAGCACTAAAGGGATTCGAAGAGATTTTTAATCAAATGCAGCCTTGCTGGTAGGAATCAAACGTAAAAGAACGCGGTGGAATGTTGTGAAATGGAGTGTAATGGGATATAATGTGATGCAGTAGAGGGTTCCTGTGAGATTTTGTAGCGACTGGTGCCTTCTTTGTAACAGTGGAATGCCATAGAATGCAGTGGAATGATTTGAATAGAGTAAATTCTTGTGGATTCTTGTGGAATGGCTTCTGAAATGATTCAATTGGCTGCTCCTGAATGGTTTGGTAGCTGTGGGGCCTTCTTTTATATAATGGAATGCAATGGAGTGTGGTGGAATATGGCACAATAGAGAGCAATGCTGTGCTGATAGTAGAACGTGGTGTAGTGTGACGCAACAGAGAGTTCCTGGGTTTGGATAAGAATGGTTCCTACTTTGTCAGAATGAAACTCAGTAGATCTTGTGGGAATATTGGGAGTGGAGTAAAAACTTGTGTAAGGGAATGGCTTATGAACGTACAGAATATGAAATTCAGTAATTGCTTGGAAACAAATAGAGTTTTCCTAGCAGAATGGAACACTACACTACCTGGTGGAATGACGTGGAATGGAGGGCAATGTTTTGCAATGGAGTGGAATCGGCGGTAGGGTGACATTATAAAGGTCTCCAGAGTTTTTTGGAAGAGGAATGGTGCCTCCCTTGGTGGAATGTAAACAAATGAAATTGCTGGAATATTGGGGAATGAAGTGAAATGTTGTTGAATGGAGAGGAATGTGGTGTACTGTGATGCCATAGAGTGTTACAAATTGTTTAGAAAACGAATGAGCACTGTTGAACAGAATGGAATGCTATAGAAGGTGGTGTGATTTTAGAATGCAGTGCAAAGTTTTGAATAGAGTAGAATCTTGGGGATTCCTGTGGAATGGCATCTCAATGATGCAATAGGCTGCTAATGAATGGTTTGGTATCTATTGGGCCTTCTTTTAAACAATGGAATGCAATGGAATGTGGTGTAATGTTGCACAATAGAGTGCAATGCTGTGCTAATGAGTAGAACGTGGTGAAGTGTGACGCAACAGAGAGTTCCTGGGTTTGGATAAGAATGGTTCCTACTTTGTCAGAATGAAACTCAGTAGATCTTGTTGGAATATTGGGAATGGAGTAGAATCTTGTGGAAGGGAATGGCTTGTGAAGGTACAGAATACGAATTTCAGTATTTGCTTGGAAACAAATATAGCTTTCCTTTGCAGAATGGAACACTACAGTACGTGGTGGAATGTTGTGGAATGGAGGGCAATGTAGCTCAATGGAGTGGAATCGGCGGTAGGGTGACATTATAAAGGTCAACAGAGTGATTTGGAAGCTGAACGGTTCCTCCCTTGGTGGAATGTAAACAATGGAAATTGCTGGAATTTTGGGGAATGAAGTGAAATGTTGTTGAATGGAGAGGAATTTGGTGTACTGTGATGCCATAGAATGTTATAAATTGTTTAGGAAACGAATGAGCCCTTTTGAAGAGAATGGAATGCTATAGAACGTTGTGTGATTTTTTGGAGTTAACATCAATTTTTTAGATTGGTGTTGATTCGAGAGCAATGTGACATAGTATAGGGTTCCTGAGTGGTTTCGAAGCAAATGGAGCTCTCTTTGATGGAATTGAAGGCCACAAAATATGGTGAGATGTTCAGTAATGGATTGGAAAACTGTTAAATGGACCGGAATAGTCTGTAATATGACGCAGAAGAGTGTTCCTCATTGTTTTCGAAAGGAATGGAGACTTATTTGACAGAATGGAATGCAACAGAACATGGTGGCATGTTGTTTAATGGAGTAGATTCCTGTAGAACGGAGTGGAATGGCATTTGTTGTGATGCAATAGACAGCACTTAATGTGTTGCAAGTGAACCTAAGCTTCTTTGTTGGATTGGAACAGAAAAGAATACAGTGGAATATTGCAAAATGAATTGGAGAGTTGTAGAATGGATTGTAATGGGGTGTAATGTCACTCAATGGACGCTTCCTGATTTTTCCGGAAAACAGTATAGCCTTCTTTTGCAGAATGGAACGCGATAGGACACAGTGGACTACTGTGGTATGGGGTGCTATGTTGTTTAATTGTGTTGAATCGGTTGTAATGTGATGCAATAAATGTTTCTGGAGTGATTTGGAAGCGAATGCAGCCTTGCTGGATGGTATCGAACATAATAGAACGTGGTGGTATGTTGCGGAATAGAGAGGAAGATTATGAAATGTAGTGTAATGGGAGTAATGTGATGCAATAGGGGATTCCTGAGAGATCTTGTAGAGAACGGCGAATTCTTTGTAAGAACGGAATGCCATAGAGGGCAATGGAATGTTTGGAATGGGTAGAATCTTGTGGAATCATGTGCAATGGCATGTGAGTAGATGCAATAGGCTGCTCCTGAACGGATTGGAAGCTATGGAGCCTTCATTTACAGAACGGAATGCAATGGAATGTGCTGGAATGTTGCACAGTGGAGTGCAATGTGTGGTATTGGGTGGAACGTTGTGTAATGAGACTCAACAGAGAGTTCCTCAGTCTTTTGGAAACGAATGGCGCGTCCTTTTCCGGAATGTAAGCCAGTGAATGTACTGGAATATTGCAGAATGGAGTTAAATGCTGTGGAATGGAGTGGAATGGGTTGTAATGTGATGCAATAGAGGGTTACAGATTTTCGTAGGAACGAATGGAGCCTTCTTTGACAGAATCGAACACTATAGAATGTTGTGGAATTTTGTGTAGTTAAGTTAAATTTTGTAGAATGGTGTAGAATCCGTGCAATGTGACACAATATAGAGTTGCTGAGTGGTCTAGAAGCAAATGGAGCTCACTTTGATGGAATGGAATGCAACAGAACATGGTGATATGTTCAGGAATGGAGTGCAATATTGTGAAATGGACTGGAATCTTGTGTATTGTGAAGCAGTACAGTGTTCCTGATTGTTTTGAAAACGAATGGAGCCTTACTTGACAGAATGGAATGCAATAGAACGTGGTGGAATATTTTGGGATGTATTAGAATCTTGTAGAATTGAGTGGAATTTCATTTTATTTGATGCAGTAGACAGTCCTTAATGGATTGGAAGTGATTCGAGCCTTCTTTGTAGGAATGAGATGCAAAAGAACATAGTGGAACGTAGTGAAATGAAGGGGAGAGCCGTGGAATGGAGTGGAATGAGTTGTAATGTGACGCCATAGACGGTTCCTGAAAGTTTTGGAAAAGAGAGGATCTTTCTTTTCCAGAATGGAGCGCGATAGAACACGGTGGAGTGATGTGGAATGGAGTTAAATCGGTTGAAATGTGAAGCACTAAAGGGATTCGAAGAGATTTTTAATCAAATGCAGCCTTGCTGGTAGGAATCAAACGTAAAAGAACGCGGTGGAATGTTGTGAAATGGAGTGTAATGGGATATAATGTGATGCAGTAGAGGGTTCCTGTGAGATTTTGTAGCGACTGGTGCCTTCTTTGTAACAGTGGAATGCCATAGAATGCAGTGGAATGATTTGAATAGAGTAAATTCTTGTGGATTCTTGTGGAATGGCTTCTGAAATGATTCAATTGGCTGCTCCTGAATGGTTTGGTAGCTGTGGGGCCTTCTTTTATATAATGGAATGCAATGGAGTGTGGTGGAATATGGCACAATAGAGAGCAATGCTGTGCTATTGAGTAGAACGTGGTGTAGTGTGACGCAACAGAGAGTTCCTGGGTTTGGATAAGAATGGTTCCTACTTTGTCAGAATGAAACTCAGTAGATCTTGTGGGAATATTGGGAGTGGAGTAAAAACTTGTGTAAGGGAATGGCTTATGAACGTACAGAATATGAAATTCAGTAATTGCTTGGAAACAAATAGAGTTTTCCTAGCAGAATGGAACACTACACTACCTGGTGGAATGACGTGGAATGGAGGGCAATGTTTTGCAATGGAGTGGAATCGGCGGTAGGGTGACATTATAAAGGTCTCCAGAGTTTTTTGGAAGAGGAATGGTGCCTCCCTTGGTGGAATGTAAACAAATGAAATTGCTGGAATATTGGGGAATGAAGTGAAATGTTGTTGAATGGAGAGGAATGTGGTGTACTGTGATGCCATAGAGTGTTACAAATTGTTTAGAAAACGAATGAGCACTGTTGAACAGAATGGAATGCTATAGAAGGTGGTGTGATTTTAGAATGCAGTGCAAAGTTTTGAATAGAGTAGAATCTTGGGGATTCCTGTGGAATGGCATCTCAATGATGCAATAGGCTGCTAATGAATGGTTTGGTATCTATTGGGCCTTCTTTTAAACAATGGAATGCAATGGAATGTGGTGTAATGTTGCACAATAGAGTGCAATGCTGTGCTAATGAGTAGAACGTGGTGAAGTGTGACGCAACAGAGAGTTCCTGGGTTTGGATAAGAATGGTTCCTACTTTGTCAGAATGAAACTCAGTAGATCTTGTTGGAATATTGGGAATGGAGTAGAATCTTGTGGAAGGGAATGGCTTGTGTAGGTACAGAATACGAATTTCAGTATTTGCTTGGAAACAAATATAGCTTTCCTTTGCAGAATGGAACACTACAGTACGTGGTGGAATGTTGTGGAATGGAGGGCAATGTAGCTCAATGGAGTGGAATCGGCGGTAGGGTGACATTATAAAGGTCAACAGAGTGATTTGGAAGCTGAACGGTTCCTCCCTTGGTGGAATGTAAACAATGGAAATTGCTGGAATTTTGGGGAATGAAGTGAAATATTGTTGAATGGAGAGGAATTTGGTGTACTGTGATGCCATAGAATGTTATAAATTGTTTAGGAAACGAATGAGCCCTTTTGAAGAGAATGGAATGCTATAGAACGTTGTGTGATTTTTTGGAGTTAACATCAATTTTTTAGATTGGTGTTGATTCGAGAGCAATGTGACATAGTATAGGGTTCCTGACTGGTTTCGAAGCAAATGGAGCTCTCTTTGATGGAATTGAAGGCCACAAAATATGGTGAGATGTTCAGTAATGGTTTGGAAAACTGTTAAATGGACCGGAATAGTCTGTAATATGACGCAGAAGAGTGTTCCTCATTGTTTTCGAAAGGAATGGAGACTTATTTGACAGAATGGAATGCAACAGAACATGGTGGCATGTTGTTTAATGGAGTAGATTCCTGTAGAACGGAGTGGAATGGCATTTGTTGTGATGCAATAGACAGCACTTAATGTATTGCAAGTGAACCTAAGCTTCTTTGTTGGATTGGAACAGAAAAGAATACAGTGGAATATTGCAAAATGAATTGGACAGTTGTAGAATGGATTGTAATGGGGTGTAATGTCACTCAATGGACGCTTCCTGATTTTTCCGGAAAACAGTATAGCCTTCTTTTGCAGAATGGAACGCGATAGGACACAGTGGACTACTGTGGTATGGGGTGCTATGTTGTTTAATTGTGTTGAATCGGTTGTAATGTGATGCAATAAATGTTTCTGGAGTGATTTGGAAGCGAATGCAGCCATGCTGGATGGTATCGAACATAATAGAACGTGGTGGAATGTTGCGGAATAGAGAGGAAGATTATGAAATGTAGTGTAATGGGAGTAATGTGATGCAATAGGGGATTCCTGAGAGATCTTGTAGAGAACGGCGAATTCTTTGTAAGAACGGAATGCCATAGAGGGCAATGGAATGTTTGGAATGGGTAGAATCTTGTGGAATCATGTGCAATGGCATGTGAGTAGATGCAATAGGCTGCTCCTGAACGGATTGGAAGCTATGGAGCCTTCATTTACAGAACGGAATGCAATGGAATGTGCTGGAATGTTGCACAGTGGAGTGCAATGTGTGGTATTGGGTGGAACGTTGTGTAATGAGACTCAACAGAGAGTTCCTCAGTCTTTTGGAAACGAATGGCGCGTCCTTTTCCGGAATGTAAGCCAGTGAATGTACTGGAATATTGCAGAATGGAGTTAAATGCTGTGGAATGGAGTGGAATGGGTTGTAATGTGATGCAATAGAGGGTTACAGATTTTCGTAGGAACGAATGGAGCCTTCTTTGACAGAATCGAACACTATAGAATGTTGTGGAATTTTGTGTAGTTAAGTTAAATTTTGTAGAATGGTGTAGAATCCGTGCAATGTGACACAATATAGAGTTGCTGAGTGGTCTAGAAGCAAATGGAGCTCACTTTGATGGAATGGAATGCAACAGAACATGGTGATATGTTCAGGAATGGAGTGCAATATTGTGAAATGGACTGGAATCTTGTGTATTGTGAAGCAGTACAGTGTTCCTGATTGTTTTGCAAACGAATGGAGCCTTACTTGACAGAATGGAATGCAATAGAACGTGGTGGAATATTTTGGGATGTATTAGAATCTTGTAGAATTGAGTGGAATTTCATTTTATTTGATGCAGTAGACAGTCCTTAATGGATTGGAAGTGATTCGAGCCTTCTTTGTAGGAATGAGATGCAAAAGAACATAGTGGAACGTAGTGAAATGAAGGGGAGAGCCGTGGAATGGAGTGGAATGGGTTGTAATGTGACGCCATAGACGGTTCCTGAAAGTTTTGGAAAAGAGAGGATCTTTCTTTTCCAGAATGGAGCGCGATAGAACACGGTGGAGTGTTGTGGAATGGAGTTAAATCGGTTGAAATGTGACGCAGTACAGTTAACCGCACTGATTTCTAATCAAAGCAGCCTTGCTGGATGGTCTCAAACGTAATAGAACGCGGTGGAATGTTGTGAAATTGAGTGTAATGGGATACAATGTGATGCAGTAGAGGGTTCCTGTGAGATTTTGTAGCGACTGGTGCCTTCTTTGTAACAGTGGAATGCCATAGAATGCAGTGGAATGATTTGAATAGAGTAAATTCTTTCGGAATCTTGTGGAATGGCTTCTGAAATGATTCAATTGGCTGCTCCTGAATGGTTTGGTAGCTGTGGGGCCTTCTTTTATATAATGGAATGCAATGGAGTGTGGTTGAATATGGCACAATAGAGAGCAATGCTGTGCTATTGAGTAGAACGTGGTGTAGTGTGACGCAACAGAGAGTTCCTGGGTTTGGAGAAGAATGGTTCCTACTTTGTCAGAATGAAACTCAGTAGATCTTGTGGGAATATTGGGAGTGGAGTAAAAACTTGTGTAAGGGAATGGCTTATGAACGTACAGAATATGAAATTCAGTAATTGCTTGGAAACAAATAGAGTTTTCCTAGCAGAATGGAACACTACACTACCTGGTGGAATGACGTGGAATGGAGGGGAATGTGTTGCAATGGAGTGGAATCGGCGGTAGGGTGACATTATAAAGGTCTCCAGAGTGGTTTGGAAGCGGAATGGTGCCTCCCTTGGTGGAATGTAAACAAATGAAATTGCTGGAATATTGGGGAATGAAGTGAAATGTTGTTGAATGGAGGGGAATTTGGTGTACTGTGATGCCATAGAGTGTTACAAATTGTTTAGAAAACGAATGAGCACTGTTGAACAGAATGGAATGCTATAGAAGGTGGTGTGATTTTAGAATGCAGTGCAAAGTTTTGAATAGAGTAGAATCTTGTCGATTCGTGTGGAATGGCATCTCAATGATGCAATAGGCTGCTACTGAATGGTTTTGTAGCTATTGGGCCTTCTTTTACATAATGGAATGCAATGAAATATGGTGTAATGTTGCACAATAGAGTTCAATGCGGTGCTAATGAGTAGAACGTGGTGAAGTGTGACGCAACAGAGAGTTCCTGGTTTGGATAAGAATGGTTCCTACTTTGTCAGAATGAAACTCAGTAGATCTTGTTGGAATATTGGGAATGGAGTAGAATCTTGTGGAAGGGAATGGCTTGTGAAGGTACAGAATACGAATTTCAGTATTTGCTTGGAAACAAATATAGCTTTAATTTGCAGAATGGAACACTACAGTACGTGGTGGAATGTTGTGGAATGGAGGGCAATGTTTTGCAATGGAGTGGAATCGGCGGTAGGGTGACATTATAAAGGTCAACAGAGTGGTTTGGAAGCTGAACGGTTCCTCCCTTGGTGGAATGTAAACAAATGAAATTGCTGGAATATTGGGGAATGAAGTGAAATGTTGTTGAATGGAGAGGAATTTGGTGTACTGTGATGCCATAGAATGTTATAAATTGTTTAGGAAACGAATGAGCCCTTTTGAAGAGAATGGAATGCTATAGAACGTTGTGTGATTTTTTGGAGTTAACATCAATTTTTTAGATTGGTGTTGATTCGAGAGCAATGTGACATAGTATAGGGTTCCTGAGTGGTTTCGAAGCAAATGGAGCTCTCTTTGATGGAATTGAAGGCCACAAAATATGGTGAGATGTTCAGTAATGGATTGGAAAACTGTTAAATGGACCGGAATAGTCTGTAATATGACGCAGAAGAGTGTTCCTCATTGTTATCGAAAGGAATGGAGACTTATTTTGCAGAATGGAATGCAATAGAACGTGGTGGCATGTTGTTTAATGGAGTAGATTCCTGTAGAACGGAGTGGAATGGCATTTGATGTGATGCAATAGACAGCACTTAATGTGTTGCAAGTGAACCTAAGCTTCTTTGTTGGATTGGAACAGAAAAGAATACAGTGGAATATTGCAAAATGAATTGGAGAGTTGTAGAATGGATTGTAATGGGGTGTAATGTCACTCATTGGACGCTTCCTGATTTTTCCGGAAAACAGTATAGCCTTCTTTTGCAGAATGGAACGCGATAGGACACAGTGGACTACTGTGGTATGGGGTGCTATGTTGTTTAATTGAGTTGAATCTGTTGTAATGTGATGCAATAAATGTTTCTGGAGTGATTTGGAAGAGAATGCAGCCTTGCTGGATGGTATCGAACATAATAGAATGTGGTGGAATGTTGCAGAATAGAGAGGAAGATTATGAAATGTAGAGTAATGGGAGTAATGTGATGCAATAGGTATTCCTGAGAGATCTTGTAGAGAACGGCGAATTCTTTGTAAGAACGGAATGCCATAGAGGGCAATGGAATGTTTGGAATGGGTAGAATCTTGTGGAATCATGTGCAATGGCATGTGAGTAGATGCAATAGGCTGCTCCTGAACGGATTGGAAGCTATGGAGCCTTCATTTACAGAACGGAATGCAATGGAATGTGCTGGAATGTTGCACAGTGGAGTGCAATGTGTGGTATTGGGTGGAACGTTGTGTAATGAGACTCAACAGAGAGTTCCTCGGTCTTTTGGAAACGAATGGTGCGTCCTTTGCCGGAATGTAAGCCAGTGAATGTACTGGAATATTGCAGAATGGAGTTAAATGCTGTGGAATGGAGTGGAATGGGTTGTAATGTGATGCAATAGAGGGTTACAGATTTTCGTAGGAACGAATGGAGCCTTCTTTGACAGAATCGAACACTATAGAATGTTGTGGAATTTTGTGTAGTTAAGTTAAATTTTGTAGAATGGTGTAGAATCCGTGCAATGTGACACAATATAGAGTTGCTGAGTGGTCTAGAAGCAAATGGAGCTCACTTTGATGGAATGGAATGCTACAGAACATGGTGATATGTTCAGGAATGGAGTGCAATATTGTGAAATGGACTGGAATCTTGTGTATTGTGAAGCAGTACAGTGTTCCTGATTGTTTTGCAAACGAATGGAGCCTTACTTGACAGAATGGAATGCAATAGAACGTGGTGGAATATTTTGGGATGTATTAGAATCTTGTAGAATTGAGTGGAATTTCATTTTATTTGATGCAGTAGACAGTCCTTAATGGATTGGAAGTGATTCGAGCCTTCTTTGTAGGAATGAGATGCAAAAGAACATAGTGGAACGTAGTGAAATGAAGGGGAGAGCTGTGGAATGGAGTGAAATGAGTTGTAATGTGACGCCATAGTCGGTTCCTGAAAGTTTTGGAAAAGAGAGGATCTTTCTTTTCCAGAATGGAGCGCGATAGAACACGGTGGAGTGTTGTGGAATGGAGTTAAATCGGTTGAAATGTGACGCAGTACAGTTATCCGCACTGATTTCTAATCAAAGCAGCCTTGCTGGATGGACTCAAACGTAATAGAACGCGGTGGAATGTTGTGAAATTGAGTGTAATGGGATATAATGTGATGCAGTAGAGGGTTCCTGTGAGATTTTGTAGCGACTGGTGCCTTCTTTGTAACAGTGGAATGCCATAGAATGCAGTGGAATGATTTGAATAGAGTAAATTCTTGAGGATTCTTGTGGAATGGCTTCTGAAATGATTCAATTGGCTGCTCCTGAATGGTTTGGTAGCTGTGGGGCCTTCTTTTATATAATGGAATGCAATGGAGTGTGGTTGAATATGGCACAATAGAGAGCAATGCTGTGCTATTGAGTAGAACGTGGTGTAGTGTGACGCAACAGAGAGTTCCTGGGTTTGGAGAAGAATGGTTCCTACTTTGTCAGAATGAAACTCAGTAGATCTTGTGGGAATATTGGGAGTGGAGTAAAAACTTGTGTAAGGGAATGGCTTATGAATGTACAGAATATGAAATTCAGTAATTGCTTGGAAACAAATAGAGTTTTCCTAGTAGAATGGAACACTACACTACCTGGTGGAATGATGTGGAATGGAGGGCAATGTTTTGCAATGGAGTGGAATCGGCGTTAGGGTGACATTATAAAGGTCTCCAGAGTGGTTTGGAAGCGGAATGGTGCCTCCCTTGGTGGAATGTAAACAAATGAAATTGCTGGAATATTGGGGAATGAAGTGAAATGTTGTTGAATGGAGGGGAATTTGGTGTACTGTGATGCCATAGAGTGTTACAAATTGTTTAGAAAACGAATGAGCACTGTTGAACAGAATGGAATGCTATAGAAGGTGGTGTGATTTTAGAATGCAGTGCAAAGTTTTGAATAGAGTAGAATCTTGTCGATTCGTGTGGAATGGCATCTCAATGATGCAATAGGCTGCTACTGAATGGTTTCGTAGCTATTGGGCCTTCTTTTATATAATGGAATGCAATGGAATGTGCTGGAATGTTGCACAGTGGAGTGCAATGTGTGGTATTGGGTGGAACGTTGTGTAATGAGACTCAACAGAGAGTTCCTCGGTCTTTTGGAAACGAATGGTGCGTCCTTTGCCGGAATGTAAGCCAGTGAATGTACTGGAATATTGCAGAATGGAGTTAAATGCTGTGGAATGGAGTGGAATGGGTTGTAATGTGATGCAATAGAGGGTTACAGATTTTCGTAGGAACGAATGGAGCCTTCTTTGACAGAATCGAACACTATAGAATGTTGTGGAATTTTGTGTAGTTAAGTTAAATTTTGTAGAATGGTGTAGAATCCGTGCAATGTGACACAATATAGAGTTGCTGAGTGGTCTAGAAGCAAATGGAGCTCACTTTGATGGAATGGAATGCTACAGAACATGGTGATATGTTCAGGAATGGAGTGCAATATTGTGAAATGGACTGGAATCTTGTGTATTGTGAAGCAGTACAGTGTTCCTGATTGTTTTGCAAACGAATGGAGCCTTACTTGACAGAATGGAATGCAATAGAACGTGGTGGAATATTTTGGGATGTATTAGAATCTTGTAGAATTGAGTGGAATTTCATTTTATTTGATGCAGTAGACAGTCCTTAATGGATTGGAAGTGATTCGAGCCTTCTTTGTAGGAATGAGATGCAAAAGAACATAGTGGAACGTAGTGAAATGAAGGGGAGAGCCGTGGAATGGAGTGGAATGAGTTGTAATGTGACGCCATAGACGGTTCCTGAAAGTTTTGGAAAAGAGAGGATCTTTCTTTTCCAGAATGGAGCGCGATAGAACACGGTGGAGTGTTGTGGAATGGAGTTAAATCGGTTGAAATGTGAAGCACTAAAGGGATTCGAAGAGATTTTTAATCAAATGCAGCCTTGCTGGTAGGAATCAAACGTAAAAGAACGCGGTGGAATGTTGTGAAATGGAGTGTAATGGGATATAATGTGATGCAGTAGAGGGTTCCTGTGAGATTTTGTAGCGACTGGTGCCTTCTTTGTAACAGTGGAATGCCATAGAATGCAGTGGAATGATTTGAATAGAGTAAATTCTTGTGGATTCTTGTGGAATGGCTTCTGAAATGATTCAATTGGCTGCTCCTGAATGGTTTGGTAGCTGTGGGGCCTTCTTTTATATAATGGAATGCAATGGAGTGTGGTGGAATATGGCACAATAGAGAGCAATGCTGTGCTATTGAGTAGAACGTGGTGTAGTGTGACGCAACAGAGAGTTCCTGGGTTTGGATAAGAATGGTTCCTACTTTGTCAGAATGAAACTCAGTAGATCTTGTGGGAATATTGGGAGTGGAGTAAAAACTTGTGTAAGGGAATGGCTTATGAACGTACAGAATATGAAATTCAGTAATTGCTTGGAAACAAATAGAGTTTTCCTAGCAGAATGGAACACTACACTACCTGGTGGAATGACGTGGAATGGAGGGCAATGTTTTGCAATGGAGTGGAATCGGCGGTAGGGTGACATTATAAAGGTCTCCAAAGTGGTTTGGAAGAGGAATGGTGCCTCCCTTGGTGGAATGTAAACAAATGAAATTGCTGGAATATTGGGGAATGAAGTGAAATGTTGTTGAATGGAGAGGAATGTGGTGTACTGTGATGCCATAGAGTGTTACAAATTGTTTAGAAAACGAATGAGCACTGTTGAACAGAATGGAATGCTATAGAAGGTGGTGTGATTTTAGAATGCAGTGCAAAGTTTTGAATAGAGTAGAATCTTGGGGATTCCTGTGGAATGGCATCTCAATGATGCAATAGGCTGCTAATGAATGGTTTGGTATCTATTGGGCCTTCTTTTAAACAATGGAATGCAATGGAATGTGGTGTAATGTTGCACAATAGAGTGCAATGCTGTGCTAATGAGTAGAACGTGGTGAAGTGTGACGCAACAGAGAGTTCCTGGGTTTGGATAAGAATGGTTCCTACTTTGTCAGAATGAAACTCAGTAGATCTTGTTGGAATATTGGGAATGGAGTAGAATCTTGTGGAAGGGAATGGCTTGTGAAGGTACAGAATACGAATTTCAGTATTTGCTTGGAAACAAATATAGCTTTCCTTTGCAGAATGGAACACTACAGTACGTGGTGGAATGTTGTGGAATGGAGGGCAATGTAGCTCAATGGAGTGGAATCGGCGGTAGGGTGACATTATAAAGGTCAACAGAGTGATTTGGAAGCTGAACGGTTCCTCCCTTGGTGGAATGTAAACAATGGAAATTGCTGGAATTTTGGGGAATGAAGTGAAATGTTGTTGAATGGAGAGGAATTTGGTGTACTGTGATGCCATAGAATGTTATAAATTGTTTAGGAAACGAATGAGCCCTTTTGAAGAGAATGGAATGCTATAGAACGTTGTGTGATTTTTTGGAGTTAACATCAATTTTTTAGATTGGTGTTGATTCGAGAGCAATGTGACATAGTATAGGGTTCCTGAGTGGTTTCGAAGCAAATGGAGCTCTCTTTGATGGAATTGAAGGCCACAAAATATGGTGAGATGTTCAGTAATGGATTGGAAAACTGTTAAATGGACCGGAATAGTCTGTAATATGACGCAGAAGAGTGTTCCTCATTGTTTTCGAAAGGAATGGAGACTTATTTGACAGAATGGAATGCAACAGAACATGGTGGCATGTTGTTTAATGGAGTAGATTCCTGTAGAACGGAGTGGAATGGCATTTGTTGTGATGCAATAGACAGCACTTAATGTGTTGCAAGTGAACCTAAGCTTCTTTGTTGGATTGGAACAGAAAAGAATACAGTGGAATATTGCAAAATGAATTGGACAGTTGTAGAATGGATTGTAATGGGGTGTAATGTCACTCATTGGACGCTTCCTGATTTTTCCGGAAAACAGTATAGCCTTCTTTTGCAGAATGGAACGCGATAGGACACAGTGGACTACTGTGGTATGGGGTGCTATGTTGTTTAATTGTGTTGAATCGGTTGTAATGTGATGCAATAAATGTTTCTGGAGTGATTTGGAAGCGAATGCAGCCTTGCTGGATGGTATCGAACATAATAGAACGTGGTGGAATGTTGCGGAATAGAGAGGAAGATTATGAAATGTAGTGTAATGGGAGTAATGTGATGCAATAGGGGATTCCTGAGAGATCTTGTAGAGAACGGCGAATTCTTTGTAAGAACGGAATGCCATAGAGGGCAATGGAATGTTTGGAATGGGTAGAATCTTGTGGAATCATGTGCAATGGCATGTGAGTAGATGCAATAGGCTGCTCCTGAACGGATTGGAAGCTATGGAGCCTTCATTTACAGAACGGAATGCAATGGAATGTGCTGGAATGTTGCACAGTGGAGTGCAATGTGTGGTATTGGGTGGAACGTTGTGTAATGAGACTCAACAGAGAGTTCCTCAGTCTTTTGGAAACGAATGGCGCGTCCTTTTCCGGAATGTAAGCCAGTGAATGTACTGGAATATTGCAGAATGGAGTTAAATGCTGTGGAATGGAGTGGAATGGGTTGTAATGTGATGCAATAGAGGGTTACAGATTTTCGTAGGAACGAATGGAGCCTTCTTTGACAGAATCGAACACTATAGAATGTTGTGGAATTTTGTGTAGTTAAGTTAAATTTTGTAGAATGGTGTAGAATCCGTGCAATGTGACACAATATAGAGTTGCTGAGTGGTCTAGAAGCAAATGGAGCTCACTTTGATGGAATGGAATGCAACAGAACATGGTGATATGTTCAGGAATGGAGTGCAATATTGTGAAATGGACTGGAATCTTGTGTATTGTGAAGCAGTACAGTGTTCCTGATTGTTTTGCAAACGAATGGAGCCTTACTTGACAGAATGGAATGCAATAGAACGTGGTGGAATATTTTGGGATGTATTAGAATCTTGTAGAATTGAGTGGAATTTCATTTTATTTGATGCAGTAGACAGTCCTTAATGGATTGGAAGTGATTCGAGCCTTCTTTGTAGGAATGAGATGCAAAAGAACATAGTGGAACGTAGTGAAATGAAGGGGAGAGCCGTGGAATGGAGTGGAATGAGTTGTAATGTGACGCCATAGACGGTTCCTGAAAGTTTTGGAAAAGAGAGGATCTTTCTTTTCCAGAATGGAGCGCGATAGAACACGGTGGAGTGTTGTGGAATGGAGTTAAATCGGTTGAAATGTGAAGCACTAAAGGGATTCGAAGAGATTTTTAATCAAATGCAGCCTTGCTGGTAGGAATCAAACGTAAAAGAACGCGGTGGAATGTTGTGAAATGGAGTGTAATGGGATATAATGTGATGCAGTAGAGGGTTCCTGTGAGATTTTGTAGCGACTGGTGCCTTCTTTGTAACAGTGGAATGCCATAGAATGCAGTGGAATGATTTGAATAGAGTAAATTCTTGTGGATTCTTGTGGAATGGCTTCTGAAATGATTCAATTGGCTGCTCCTGAATGGTTTGGTAGCTGTGGGGCCTTCTTTTATATAATGGAATGCAATGGAGTGTGGTGGAATATGGCACAATAGAGAGCAATGCTGTGCTATTGAGTAGAACGTGGTGTAGTGTGACGCAACAGAGAGTTCCTGGGTTTGGATAAGAATGGTTCCTACTTTGTCAGAATGAAACTCAGTAGATCTTGTGGGAATATTGGGAGTGGAGTAAAAACTTGTGTAAGGGAATGGCTTATGAACGTACAGAATATGAAATTCAGTAATTGCTTGGAAACAAATAGAGTTTTCCTAGCAGAATGGAACACTACACTACCTGGTGGAATGACGTGGAATGGAGGGCAATGTTTTGCAATGGAGTGGAATCGGCGGTAGGGTGACATTATAAAGGTCTCCAAAGTGGTTTGGAAGAGGAATGGTGCCTCCCTTGGTGGAATGTAAACAAATGAAATTGCTGGAATATTGGGGAATGAAGTGAAATGTTGTTGAATGGAGAGGAATGTGGTGTACTGTGATGCCATAGAGTGTTACAAATTGTTTAGAAAACGAATGAGCACTGTTGAACAGAATGGAATGCTATAGAAGGTGGTGTGATTTTAGAATGCAGTGCAAAGTTTTGAATAGAGTAGAATCTTGGGGATTCCTGTGGAATGGCATCTCAATGATGCAATAGGCTGCTAATGAATGGTTTGGTATCTATTGGGCCTTCTTTTAAACAATGGAATGCAATGGAATGTGGTGTAATGTTGCACAATAGAGTGCAATGCTGTGCTAATGAGTAGAACGTGGTGAAGTGTGACGCAACAGAGAGTTCCTGGGTTTGGATAAGAATGGTTCCTACTTTGTCAGAATGAAACTCAGTAGATCTTGTTGGAATATTGGGAATGGAGTAGAATCTTGTGGAAGGGAATGGCTTGTGAAGGTACAGAATACGAATTTCAGTATTTGCTTGGAAACAAATATAGCTTTCCTTTGCAGAATGGAACACTACAGTACGTGGTGGAATGTTGTGGAATGGAGGGCAATGTAGCTCAATGGAGTGGAATCGGCGGTAGGGTGACATTATAAAGGTCAACAGAGTGATTTGGAAGCTGAACGGTTCCTCCCTTGGTGGAATGTAAACAATGGAAATTGCTGGAATTTTGGGGAATGAAGTGAAATGTTGTTGAATGGAGAGGAATTTGGTGTACTGTGATGCCATAGAATGTTATAAATTGTTTAGGAAACGAATGAGCCCTTTTGAAGAGAATGGAATGCTATAGAACGTTGTGTGATTTTTTGGAGTTAACATCAATTTTTTAGATTGGTGTTGATTCGAGAGCAATGTGACATAGTATAGGGTTCCTGAGTGGTTTCGAAGCAAATGGAGCTCTCTTTGATGGAATTGAAGGCCACAAAATATGGTGAGATGTTCAGTAATGGATTGGAAAACTGTTAAATGGACCGGAATAGTCTGTAATATGACGCAGAAGAGTGTTCCTCATTGTTTTCGAAAGGAATGGAGACTTATTTGACAGAATGGAATGCAACAGAACATGGTGGCATGTTGTTTAATGGAGTAGATTCCTGTAGAACGGAGTGGAATGGCATTTGTTGTGATGCAATAGACAGCACTTAATGTGTTGCAAGTGAACCTAAGCTTCTTTGTTGGATTGGAACAGAAAAGAATACAGTGGAATATTGCAAAATGAATTGGACAGTTGTAGAATGGATTGTAATGGGGTGTAATGTCACTCAATGGACGCTTCCTGATTTTTCCGGAAAACAGTATAGCCTTCTTTTGCAGAATGGAACGCGATAGGACACAGTGGACTACTGTGGTATGGGGTGCTATGTTGTTTAATTGTGTTGAATCGGTTGTAATGTGATGCAATAAATGTTTCTGGAGTGATTTGGAAGCGAATGCAGCCTTGCTGGATGGTATCGAACATAATAGAACGTGGTGGAATGTTGCGGAATAGAGAGGAAGATTATGAAATGTAGTGTAATGGGAGTAATGTGATGCAATAGGGGATTCCTGAGAGATCTTGTAGAGAACGGCGAATTCTTTGTAAGAACGGAATGCCATAGAGGGCAATGGAATGTTTGGAATGGGTAGAATCTTGTGGAATCATGTGCAATGGCATGTGAGTAGATGCAATAGGCTGCTCCTGAACGGATTGGAAGCTATGGAGCCTTCATTTACAGAACGGAATGCAATGGAATGTGCTGGAATGTTGCACAGTGGAGTGCAATGTGTGGTATTGGGTGGAACGTTGTGTAATGAGACTCAACAGAGAGTTCCTCAGTCTTTTGGAAACGAATGGCGCGTCCTTTTCCGGAATGTAAGCCAGTGAATGTACTGGAATATTGCAGAATGGAGTTAAATGCTGTGGAATGGAGTGGAATGGGTTGTAATGTGATGCAATAGAGGGTTACAGATTTTCGTAGGAACGAATGGAGCCTTCTTTGACAGAATCGAACACTATAGAATGTTGTGGAATTTTGTGTAGTTAAGTTAAATTTTGTAGAATGGTGTAGAATCCGTGCAATGTGACACAATATAGAGTTGCTGAGTGGTCTAGAAGCAAATGGAGCTCACTTTGATGGAATGGAATGCAACAGAACATGGTGATATGTTCAGGAATGGAGTGCAATATTGTGAAATGGACTGGAATCTTGTGTATTGTGAAGCAGTACAGTGTTCCTGATTGTTTTGCAAACGAATGGAGCCTTACTTGACAGAATGGAATGCAATAGAACGTGGTGGAATATTTTGGGATGTATTAGAATCTTGTAGAATTGAGTGGAATTTCATTTTATTTGATGCAGTAGACAGTCCTTAATGGATTGGAAGTGATTCGAGCCTTCTTTGTAGGAATGAGATGCAAAAGAACATAGTGGAACGTAGTGAAATGAAGGGGAGAGCCGTGGAATGGAGTGGAATGAGTTGTAATGTGACGCCATAGACGGTTCCTGAAAGTTTTGGAAAAGAGAGGATCTTTCTTTTCCAGAATGGAGCGCGATAGAACACGGTGGAGTGTTGTGGAATGGAGTTAAATCGGTTGAAATGTGAAGCACTAAAGGGATTCGAAGAGATTTTTAATCAAATGCAGCCTTGCTGGTAGGAATCAAACGTAAAAGAACGCGGTGGAATGTTGTGAAATGGAGTGTAATGGGATATAATGTGATGCAGTAGAGGGTTCCTGTGAGATTTTGTAGCGACTGGTGCCTTCTTTGTAACAGTGGAATGCCATAGAATGCAGTGGAATGATTTGAATAGAGTAAATTCTTGTGGATTCTTGTGGAATGGCTTCTGAAATGATTCAATTGGCTGCTCCTGAATGGTTTGGTAGCTGTGGGGCCTTCTTTTATATAATGGAATGCAATGGAGTGTGGTGGAATATGGCACAATAGAGAGCAATGCTGTGCTATTGAGTAGAACGTGGTGTAGTGTGACGCAACAGAGAGTTCCTGGGTTTGGATAAGAATGGTTCCTACTTTGTCAGAATGAAACTCAGTAGATCTTGTGGGAATATTGGGAGTGGAGTAAAAACTTGTGTAAGGGAATGGCTTATGAACGTACAGAATATGAAATTCAGTAATTGCTTGGAAACAAATAGAGTTTTCCTAGCAGAATGGAACACTACACTACCTGGTGGAATGACGTGGAATGGAGGGCAATGTTTTGCAATGGAGTGGAATCGGCGGTAGGGTGACATTATAAAGGTCTCCAGAGTTTTTTGGAAGAGGAATGGTGCCTCCCTTGGTGGAATGTAAACAAATGAAATTGCTGGAATATTGGGGAATGAAGTGAAATGTTGTTGAATGGAGAGGAATGTGGTGTACTGTGATGCCATAGAGTGTTACAAATTGTTTAGAAAACGAATGAGCACTGTTGAACAGAATGGAATGCTATAGAAGGTGGTGTGATTTTAGAATGCAGTGCAAAGTTTTGAATAGAGTAGAATCTTGGGGATTCCTGTGGAATGGCATCTCAATGATGCAATAGGCTGCTAATGAATGGTTTGGTATCTATTGGGCCTTCTTTTAAACAATGGAATGCAATGGAATGTGGTGTAATGTTGCACAATAGAGTGCAATGCTGTGCTAATGAGTAGAACGTGGTGAAGTGTGACGCAACAGAGAGTTCCTGGGTTTGGATAAGAATGGTTCCTACTTTGTCAGAATGAAACTCAGTAGATCTTGTTGGAATATTGGGAATGGAGTAGAATCTTGTGGAAGGGAATGGCTTGTGAAGGTACAGAATACGAATTTCAGTATTTGCTTGGAAACAAATATAGCTTTCCTTTGCAGAATGGAACACTACAGTACGTGGTGGAATGTTGTGGAATGGAGGGCAATGTAGCTCAATGGAGTGGAATCGGCGGTAGGGTGACATTATAAAGGTCAACAGAGTGATTTGGAAGCTGAACGGTTCCTCCCTTGGTGGAATGTAAACAATGGAAATTGCTGGAATTTTGGGGAATGAAGTGAAATGTTGTTGAATGGAGAGGAATTTGGTGTACTGTGATGCCATAGAATGTTATAAATTGTTTAGGAAACGAATGAGCCCTTTTGAAGAGAATGGAATGCTATAGAACGTTGTGTGATTTTTTGGAGTTAACATCAATTTTTTAGATTGGTGTTGATTCGAGAGCAATGTGACATAGTATAGGGTTCCTGAGTGGTTTCGAAGCAAATGGAGCTCTCTTTGATGGAATTGAAGGCCACAAAATATGGTGAGATGTTCAGTAATGGATTGGAAAACTGTTAAATGGACCGGAATAGTCTGTAATATGACGCAGAAGAGTGTTCCTCATTGTTTTCGAAAGGAATGGAGACTTATTTGACAGAATGGAATGCAACAGAACATGGTGGCATGTTGTTTAATGGAGTAGATTCCTGTAGAACGGAGTGGAATGGCATTTGTTGTGATGCAATAGACAGCACTTAATGTGTTGCAAGTGAACCTAAGCTTCTTTGTTGGATTGGAACAGAAAAGAATACAGTGGAATATTGCAAAATGAATTGGAGAGTTGTAGAATGGATTGTAATGGGGTGTAATGTCACTCAATGGACGCTTCCTGATTTTTCCGGAAAACAGTATAGCCTTCTTTTGCAGAATGGAACGCGATAGGACACAGTGGACTACTGTGGTATGGGGTGCTATGTTGTTTAATTGTGTTGAATCGGTTGTAATGTGATGCAATAAATGTTTCTGGAGTGATTTGGAAGCGAATGCAGCCTTGCTGGATGGTATCGAACATAATAGAACGTGGTGGTATGTTGCGGAATAGAGAGGAAGATTATGAAATGTAGTGTAATGGGAGTAATGTGATGCAATAGGGGATTCCTGAGAGATCTTGTAGAGAACGGCGAATTCTTTGTAAGAACGGAATGCCATAGAGGGCAATGGAATGTTTGGAATGGGTAGAATCTTGTGGAATCATGTGCAATGGCATGTGAGTAGATGCAATAGGCTGCTCCTGAACGGATTGGAAGCTATGGAGCCTTCATTTACAGAACGGAATGCAATGGAATGTGCTGGAATGTTGCACAGTGGAGTGCAATGTGTGGTATTGGGTGGAACGTTGTGTAATGAGACTCAACAGAGAGTTCCTCAGTCTTTTGGAAACGAATGGCGCGTCCTTTTCCGGAATGTAAGCCAGTGAATGTACTGGAATATTGCAGAATGGAGTTAAATGCTGTGGAATGGAGTGGAATGGGTTGTAATGTGATGCAATAGAGGGTTACAGATTTTCGTAGGAACGAATGGAGCCTTCTTTGACAGAATCGAACACTATAGAATGTTGTGGAATTTTGTGTAGTTAAGTTAAATTTTGTAGAATGGTGTAGAATCCGTGCAATGTGACACAATATAGAGTTGCTGAGTGGTCTAGAAGCAAATGGAGCTCACTTTGATGGAATGGAATGCAACAGAACATGGTGATATGTTCAGGAATGGAGTGCAATATTGTGAAATGGACTGGAATCTTGTGTATTGTGAAGCAGTACAGTGTTCCTGATTGTTTTGAAAACGAATGGAGCCTTACTTGACAGAATGGAATGCAATAGAACGTGGTGGAATATTTTGGGATGTATTAGAATCTTGTAGAATTGAGTGGAATTTCATTTTATTTGATGCAGTAGACAGTCCTTAATGGATTGGAAGTGATTCGAGCCTTCTTTGTAGGAATGAGATGCAAAAGAACATAGTGGAACGTAGTGAAATGAAGGGGAGAGCCGTGGAATGGAGTGGAATGAGTTGTAATGTGACGCCATAGACGGTTCCTGAAAGTTTTGGAAAAGAGAGGATCTTTCTTTTCCAGAATGGAGCGCGATAGAACACGGTGGAGTGATGTGGAATGGAGTTAAATCGGTTGAAATGTGAAGCACTAAAGGGATTCGAAGAGATTTTTAATCAAATGCAGCCTTGCTGGTAGGAATCAAACGTAAAAGAACGCGGTGGAATGTTGTGAAATGGAGTGTAATGGGATATAATGTGATGCAGTAGAGGGTTCCTGTGAGATTTTGTAGCGACTGGTGCCTTCTTTGTAACAGTGGAATGCCATAGAATGCAGTGGAATGATTTGAATAGAGTAAATTCTTGTGGATTCTTGTGGAATGGCTTCTGAAATGATTCAATTGGCTGCTCCTGAATGGTTTGGTAGCTGTGGGGCCTTCTTTTATATAATGGAATGCAATGGAGTGTGGTGGAATATGGCACAATAGAGAGCAATGCTGTGCTATTGAGTAGAACGTGGTGTAGTGTGACGCAACAGAGAGTTCCTGGGTTTGGATAAGAATGGTTCCTACTTTGTCAGAATGAAACTCAGTAGATCTTGTGGGAATATTGGGAGTGGAGTAAAAACTTGTGTAAGGGAATGGCTTATGAACGTACAGAATATGAAATTCAGTAATTGCTTGGAAACAAATAGAGTTTTCCTAGCAGAATGGAACACTACACTACCTGGTGGAATGACGTGGAATGGAGGGCAATGTTTTGCAATGGAGTGGAATCGGCGGTAGGGTGACATTATAAAGGTCTCCAGAGTTTTTTGGAAGAGGAATGGTGCCTCCCTTGGTGGAATGTAAACAAATGAAATTGCTGGAATATTGGGGAATGAAGTGAAATGTTGTTGAATGGAGAGGAATGTGGTGTACTGTGATGCCATAGAGTGTTACAAATTGTTTAGAAAACGAATGAGCACTGTTGAACAGAATGGAATGCTATAGAAGGTGGTGTGATTTTAGAATGCAGTGCAAAGTTTTGAATAGAGTAGAATCTTGGGGATTCCTGTGGAATGGCATCTCAATGATGCAATAGGCTGCTAATGAATGGTTTGGTATCTATTGGGCCTTCTTTTAAACAATGGAATGCAATGGAATGTGGTGTAATGTTGCACAATAGAGTGCAATGCTGTGCTAATGAGTAGAACGTGGTGAAGTGTGACGCAACAGAGAGTTCCTGGGTTTGGATAAGAATGGTTCCTACTTTGTCAGAATGAAACTCAGTAGATCTTGTTGGAATATTGGGAATGGAGTAGAATCTTGTGGAAGGGAATGGCTTGTGTAGGTACAGAATACGAATTTCAGTATTTGCTTGGAAACAAATATAGCTTTCCTTTGCAGAATGGAACACTACAGTACGTGGTGGAATGTTGTGGAATGGAGGGCAATGTAGCTCAATGGAGTGGAATCGGCGGTAGGGTGACATTATAAAGGTCAACAGAGTGATTTGGAAGCTGAACGGTTCCTCCCTTGGTGGAATGTAAACAATGGAAATTGCTGGAATTTTGGGGAATGAAGTGAAATATTGTTGAATGGAGAGGAATTTGGTGTACTGTGATGCCATAGAATGTTATAAATTGTTTAGGAAACGAATGAGCCCTTTTGAAGAGAATGGAATGCTATAGAACGTTGTGTGATTTTTTGGAGTTAACATCAATTTTTTAGATTGGTGTTGATTCGAGAGCAATGTGACATAGTATAGGGTTCCTGACTGGTTTCGAAGCAAATGGAGCTCTCTTTGATGGAATTGAAGGCCACAAAATATGGTGAGATGTTCAGTAATGGTTTGGAAAACTGTTAAATGGACCGGAATAGTCTGTAATATGACGCAGAAGAGTGTTCCTCATTGTTTTCGAAAGGAATGGAGACTTATTTGACAGAATGGAATGCAACAGAACATGGTGGCATGTTGTTTAATGGAGTAGATTCCTGTAGAACGGAGTGGAATGGCATTTGTTGTGATGCAATAGACAGCACTTAATGTATTGCAAGTGAACCTAAGCTTCTTTGTTGGATTGGAACAGAAAAGAATACAGTGGAATATTGCAAAATGAATTGGACAGTTGTAGAATGGATTGTAATGGGGTGTAATGTCACTCAATGGACGCTTCCTGATTTTTCCGGAAAACAGTATAGCCTTCTTTTGCAGAATGGAACGCGATAGGACACAGTGGACTACTGTGGTATGGGGTGCTATGTTGTTTAATTGTGTTGAATCGGTTGTAATGTGATGCAATAAATGTTTCTGGAGTGATTTGGAAGCGAATGCAGCCATGCTGGATGGTATCGAACATAATAGAACGTGGTGGAATGTTGCGGAATAGAGAGGAAGATTATGAAATGTAGTGTAATGGGAGTAATGTGATGCAATAGGGGATTCCTGAGAGATCTTGTAGAGAACGGCGAATTCTTTGTAAGAACGGAATGCCATAGAGGGCAATGGAATGTTTGGAATGGGTAGAATCTTGTGGAATCATGTGCAATGGCATGTGAGTAGATGCAATAGGCTGCTCCTGAACGGATTGGAAGCTATGGAGCCTTCATTTACAGAACGGAATGCAATGGAATGTGCTGGAATGTTGCACAGTGGAGTGCAATGTGTGGTATTGGGTGGAACGTTGTGTAATGAGACTCAACAGAGAGTTCCTCAGTCTTTTGGAAACGAATGGCGCGTCCTTTTCCGGAATGTAAGCCAGTGAATGTACTGGAATATTGCAGAATGGAGTTAAATGCTGTGGAATGGAGTGGAATGGGTTGTAATGTGATGCAATAGAGGGTTACAGATTTTCGTAGGAACGAATGGAGCCTTCTTTGACAGAATCGAACACTATAGAATGTTGTGGAATTTTGTGTAGTTAAGTTAAATTTTGTAGAATGGTGTAGAATCCGTGCAATGTGACACAATATAGAGTTGCTGAGTGGTCTAGAAGCAAATGGAGCTCACTTTGATGGAATGGAATGCAACAGAACATGGTGATATGTTCAGGAATGGAGTGCAATATTGTGAAATGGACTGGAATCTTGTGTATTGTGAAGCAGTACAGTGTTCCTGATTGTTTTGAAAACGAATGGAGCCTTACTTGACAGAATGGAATGCAATAGAACGTGGTGGAATATTTTGGGATGTATTAGAATCTTGTAGAATTGAGTGGAATTTCATTTTATTTGATGCAGTAGACAGTCCTTAATGGATTGGAAGTGATTCGAGCCTTCTTTGTAGGAATGAGATGCAAAAGAACATAGTGGAACGTAGTGAAATGAAGGGGAGAGCCGTGGAATGGAGTGGAATGGGTTGTAATGTGACGCCATAGACGGTTCCTGAAAGTTTTGGAAAAGAGAGGATCTTTCTTTTCCAGAATGGAGCGCGATAGAACACGGTGGAGTGTTGTGGAATGGAGTTAAATCGGTTGAAATGTGACGCAGTACAGTTAACCGCACTGATTTCTAATCAAAGCAGCCTTGCTGGATGGTCTCAAACGTAATAGAACGCGGTGGAATGTTGTGAAATTGAGTGTAATGGGATACAATGTGATGCAGTAGAGGGTTCCTGTGAGATTTTGTAGCGACTGGTGCCTTCTTTGTAACAGTGGAATGCCATAGAATGCAGTGGAATGATTTGAATAGAGTAAATTCTTTCGGAATCTTGTGGAATGGCTTCTGAAATGATTCAATTGGCTGCTCCTGAATGGTTTGGTAGCTGTGGGGCCTTCTTTTATATAATGGAATGCAATGGAGTGTGGTTGAATATGGCACAATAGAGAGCAATGCTGTGCTATTGAGTAGAACGTGGTGTAGTGTGACGCAACAGAGAGTTCCTGGGTTTGGAGAAGAATGGTTCCTACTTTGTCAGAATGAAACTCAGTAGATCTTGTGGGAATATTGGGAGTGGAGTAAAAACTTGTGTAAGGGAATGGCTTATGAACGTACAGAATATGAAATTCAGTAATTGCTTGGAAACAAATAGAGTTTTCCTAGCAGAATGGAACACTACACTACCTGGTGGAATGACGTGGAATGGAGGGGAATGTGTTGCAATGGAGTGGAATCGGCGGTAGGGTGACATTATAAAGGTCTCCAGAGTGGTTTGGAAGCGGAATGGTGCCTCCCTTGGTGGAATGTAAACAAATGAAATTGCTGGAATATTGGGGAATGAAGTGAAATGTTGTTGAATGGAGGGGAATTTGGTGTACTGTGATGCCATAGAGTGTTACAAATTGTTTAGAAAACGAATGAGCACTGTTGAACAGAATGGAATGCTATAGAAGGTGGTGTGATTTTAGAATGCAGTGCAAAGTTTTGAATAGAGTAGAATCTTGTCGATTCGTGTGGAATGGCATCTCAATGATGCAATAGGCTGCTACTGAATGGTTTTGTAGCTATTGGGCCTTCTTTTACATAATGGAATGCAATGAAATATGGTGTAATGTTGCACAATAGAGTTCAATGCGGTGCTAATGAGTAGAACGTGGTGAAGTGTGACGCAACAGAGAGTTCCTGGTTTGGATAAGAATGGTTCCTACTTTGTCAGAATGAAACTCAGTAGATCTTGTTGGAATATTGGGAATGGAGTAGAATCTTGTGGAAGGGAATGGCTTGTGAAGGTACAGAATACGAATTTCAGTATTTGCTTGGAAACAAATATAGCTTTAATTTGCAGAATGGAACACTACAGTACGTGGTGGAATGTTGTGGAATGGAGGGCAATGTTTTGCAATGGAGTGGAATCGGCGGTAGGGTGACATTATAAAGGTCAACAGAGTGGTTTGGAAGCTGAACGGTTCCTCCCTTGGTGGAATGTAAACAAATGAAATTGCTGGAATATTGGGGAATGAAGTGAAATGTTGTTGAATGGAGAGGAATTTGGTGTACTGTGATGCCATAGAATGTTATAAATTGTTTAGGAAACGAATGAGCCCTTTTGAAGAGAATGGAATGCTATAGAACGTTGTGTGATTTTTTGGAGTTAACATCAATTTTTTAGATTGGTGTTGATTCGAGAGCAATGTGACATAGTATAGGGTTCCTGAGTGGTTTCGAAGCAAATGGAGCTCTCTTTGATGGAATTGAAGGCCACAAAATATGGTGAGATGTTCAGTAATGGATTGGAAAACTGTTAAATGGACCGGAATAGTCTGTAATATGACGCAGAAGAGTGTTCCTCATTGTTATCGAAAGGAATGGAGACTTATTTTGCAGAATGGAATGCAATAGAACGTGGTGGCATGTTGTTTAATGGAGTAGATTCCTGTAGAACGGAGTGGAATGGCATTTGATGTGATGCAATAGACAGCACTTAATGTGTTGCAAGTGAACCTAAGCTTCTTTGTTGGATTGGAACAGAAAAGAATACAGTGGAATATTGCAAAATGAATTGGAGAGTTGTAGAATGGATTGTAATGGGGTGTAATGTCACTCATTGGACGCTTCCTGATTTTTCCGGAAAACAGTATAGCCTTCTTTTGCAGAATGGAACGCGATAGGACACAGTGGACTACTGTGGTATGGGGTGCTATGTTGTTTAATTGAGTTGAATCTGTTGTAATGTGATGCAATAAATGTTTCTGGAGTGATTTGGAAGAGAATGCAGCCTTGCTGGATGGTATCGAACATAATAGAATGTGGTGGAATGTTGCAGAATAGAGAGGAAGATTATGAAATGTAGAGTAATGGGAGTAATGTGATGCAATAGGTATTCCTGAGAGATCTTGTAGAGAACGGCGAATTCTTTGTAAGAACGGAATGCCATAGAGGGCAATGGAATGTTTGGAATGGGTAGAATCTTGTGGAATCATGTGCAATGGCATGTGAGTAGATGCAATAGGCTGCTCCTGAACGGATTGGAAGCTATGGAGCCTTCATTTACAGAACGGAATGCAATGGAATGTGCTGGAATGTTGCACAGTGGAGTGCAATGTGTGGTATTGGGTGGAACGTTGTGTAATGAGACTCAACAGAGAGTTCCTCGGTCTTTTGGAAACGAATGGTGCGTCCTTTGCCGGAATGTAAGCCAGTGAATGTACTGGAATATTGCAGAATGGAGTTAAATGCTGTGGAATGGAGTGGAATGGGTTGTAATGTGATGCAATAGAGGGTTACAGATTTTCGTAGGAACGAATGGAGCCTTCTTTGACAGAATCGAACACTATAGAATGTTGTGGAATTTTGTGTAGTTAAGTTAAATTTTGTAGAATGGTGTAGAATCCGTGCAATGTGACACAATATAGAGTTGCTGAGTGGTCTAGAAGCAAATGGAGCTCACTTTGATGGAATGGAATGCTACAGAACATGGTGATATGTTCAGGAATGGAGTGCAATATTGTGAAATGGACTGGAATCTTGTGTATTGTGAAGCAGTACAGTGTTCCTGATTGTTTTGCAAACGAATGGAGCCTTACTTGACAGAATGGAATGCAATAGAACGTGGTGGAATATTTTGGGATGTATTAGAATCTTGTAGAATTGAGTGGAATTTCATTTTATTTGATGCAGTAGACAGTCCTTAATGGATTGGAAGTGATTCGAGCCTTCTTTGTAGGAATGAGATGCAAAAGAACATAGTGGAACGTAGTGAAATGAAGGGGAGAGCTGTGGAATGGAGTGAAATGAGTTGTAATGTGACGCCATAGTCGGTTCCTGAAAGTTTTGGAAAAGAGAGGATCTTTCTTTTCCAGAATGGAGCGCGATAGAACACGGTGGAGTGTTGTGGAATGGAGTTAAATCGGTTGAAATGTGACGCAGTACAGTTATCCGCACTGATTTCTAATCAAAGCAGCCTTGCTGGATGGACTCAAACGTAATAGAACGCGGTGGAATGTTGTGAAATTGAGTGTAATGGGATATAATGTGATGCAGTAGAGGGTTCCTGTGAGATTTTGTAGCGACTGGTGCCTTCTTTGTAACAGTGGAATGCCATAGAATGCAGTGGAATGATTTGAATAGAGTAAATTCTTGAGGATTCTTGTGGAATGGCTTCTGAAATGATTCAATTGGCTGCTCCTGAATGGTTTGGTAGCTGTGGGGCCTTCTTTTATATAATGGAATGCAATGGAGTGTGGTTGAATATGGCACAATAGAGAGCAATGCTGTGCTATTGAGTAGAACGTGGTGTAGTGTGACGCAACAGAGAGTTCCTGGGTTTGGAGAAGAATGGTTCCTACTTTGTCAGAATGAAACTCAGTAGATCTTGTGGGAATATTGGGAGTGGAGTAAAAACTTGTGTAAGGGAATGGCTTATGAATGTACAGAATATGAAATTCAGTAATTGCTTGGAAACAAATAGAGTTTTCCTAGTAGAATGGAACACTACACTACCTGGTGGAATGATGTGGAATGGAGGGCAATGTTTTGCAATGGAGTGGAATCGGCGTTAGGGTGACATTATAAAGGTCTCCAGAGTGGTTTGGAAGCGGAATGGTGCCTCCCTTGGTGGAATGTAAACAAATGAAATTGCTGGAATATTGGGGAATGAAGTGAAATGTTGTTGAATGGAGGGGAATTTGGTGTACTGTGATGCCATAGAGTGTTACAAATTGTTTAGAAAACGAATGAGCACTGTTGAACAGAATGGAATGCTATAGAAGGTGGTGTGATTTTAGAATGCAGTGCAAAGTTTTGAATAGAGTAGAATCTTGTCGATTCGTGTGGAATGGCATCTCAATGATGCAATAGGCTGCTACTGAATGGTTTCGTAGCTATTGGGCCTTCTTTTACATAATGGAATGCAATGAAATGTGGTGTAATGTTGCACAATAGAGTGCAATGCGGTGCTAATGAGTAGAACGTGGTGAAGTGTGACGCAACAGAGAGTTCCTGGTTTGGATAAGAATGGTTCCTACTTTGTCAGAATGAAACTCAGTAGATCTTGTTGGAATATTGGGAATGGAGTAGAATCTTGTGGAAGGGAATGGCTTGTGAAGGTACAGAATACGAATTTCAGTATTTGCTTGGAAACAAATATAGCTTTCCTTTGCAGAATGGAACACTACAGTACGTGGTGGAATGTTGTGGAATGGAGGGCAATGTTTTGCAATGGAGTGGAATCGGCGGTAGGGTGACATTATAAAGGTCAACAGAGTGGTTTGGAAGCTGAACGGTTCCTCCCTTGGTGGAATGTAAACAAATGAAATTGCTGGAATATTGGGGAATGAAGTGAAATGTTGTTGAATGGAGAGGAATTTGGTGTACTGTGATGCCATAGAATGTTATAAATTGTTTAGGAAACGAATGAGCCCTTTTGAAGAGAATGGAATGCTATAGAACGTTGTGTGATTTTTTGGAGTTAACATCAATTTTTTAGATTGGTGTTGATTCGAGAGCAATGTGACATAGTATAGGGTTCCTGAGTGGTTTCGAAGCAAATGGAGCTCTCTTTGATGGAATTGAAGGCCACAAAATATGGTGAGATATTCAGTAATGGATTGGAAAACTGTTAAATGGACCGGAATAGTCTGTAATATGACGCAGAAGAGTGTTCCTCATTGTTTTCGAAAGGAATGGAGACTTATTTGACAGAATGGAATGCAATAGAACGTGGTGGCATGTTGTTTAATGGAGTAGATTCCTGTAGAACGGAGTGGAATGGCATTTGATGTGATGCAATAGACAGCACTTAATGTGTTGCAAGTGAACCTAAGCTTCTTTGTTGGATTGGAACAGAAAAGAATACAGTGGAATATTGCAAAATGAATTGGAGAGTTGTAGAATGGATTGTAATGGGGTGTAATGTCACTCAATGGACGCTTCCTGATTTTTCCGGAAAACAGTATAGCCTTCTTTTGCAGAATGGAACGCGATAGGACACAGTGGACTACTGTGGTATGGGGTGCTATGTTGTTTAATTGTGTTGAATCGGTTGTAATGTGATGCAATAAATGTTTCTGGAGTGATTTGGAAGCGAATGCAGCCATGCTGGATGGTATCGAACATAATAGAACGTGGTGGAATGTTGCGGAATAGAGAGGAAGATTATGAAATGTAGTGTAATGGGAGTAATGTGATGCAATAGGGGATTCCTGAGAGATCTTGTAGAGAACGGCGAATTCTTTGTAAGAACGGAATGCCATAGAGGGCAATGGAATGTTTGGAAAGGGTAGAATCTTGTGGAATCATGTGCAATGGCATGTGAGTAGATGCAATAGGCTGCTCCTGAACGGATTGGAAGCTATGGAGCCTTCATTTACAGAACGGAATGCAATGGAATGTGCTGGAATGTTGCACAGTGGAGTGCAATGTGTGGTATTCGGTGGAACGTTGTGTAATGAGACTCAACAAAGAGTTCCTCGGTCTTTTGGAAACGAATGGTGCGTCCTTTGCCGGAATGTAAGCCAGTGAATGTACTGGAATATTGCAGAATGGAGTTAAATGCTGTGGAATGGAGTGGAATGGGTTGTAATGTGATGCAATAGAGGGTTACAGATTTTCGTAGGAACGAATGGAGCCTTCTTTGACAGAATCGAACACTATAGAATGTTGTGGAATTTTGTGTAGTTAAGTTAAATTTTGTAGAATGGTGTAGAATCCGTGCAATGTGACACAATATAGAGTTGCTGAGTGGTCTAGAAGAAAATGGAGCTCACTTTGATGGAATGGAATGCTACAGAACATGGTGATATGTTCAGGAATGGAGTGCAATATTGTGAAATGGACTGGAATCTTGTGTATTGTGAAGCAGTACAGTGTTCCTGATTGTTTTGCAAACGAATGGAGCCTTACTTGACAGAATGGAATGCAATAGAACGTGGTGGAATATTTTGGGATGTATTAGAATCTTGTAGAATTGAGTGGAATTTCATTTTATTTGATGCAGTAGACAGTCCTTAATGGATTGGAAGTGATTCGAGCCTTCTTTGTAGGAATGAGATGCAAAAGAACATAGTGGAACGTAGTGAAATGAAGGGGAGAGCCGTTAAATGGAGTGGAATGAGTTGTAATGTGACGCCATAGACGGTTCCTGAAAGTTTTGGAAAAGAGAGGATCTTTCTTTTCCAGAATGGAGCGCGATAGAACACGGTGGAGTGTTGTGGAATGGAGTTAAATCGGTTGAAATGTGAAGCACTAAAGGGATTCGAAGAGATTTTTAATCAAATGCAGCCTTGCTGGTAGGAATCAAACGTAAAAGAACGCGGTGGAATGTTGTGAAATGGAGTGTAATGGGATATAATGTGATGCAGTAGAGGGTTCCTGTGAGATTTTGTAGCGACTGGTGCCTTCTTTGTAACAGTGGAATGCCATAGAATGCAGTGGAATGATTTGAATAGAGTAAATTCTTGCGGATTCTTGTGGATTGGCTTCTGAAATGATTCAATTGGCTGCTCCTGAATGGTTTGGTAGCTGTGGGGCCTTCTTTTATATAATGGAATGCAATGGAGTGTGGTTGAATATGGCACAATAGAGAGCAATGCTGTGCTATTGAGTAGAACGTGGTGTAGTGTGACGCAACAGAGAGTTCCTGGGTTTGGAGAAGAATGGTTCCTACTTTGTCAGAATGAAACTCAGTAGATCTTGTGGGAATATTGGGAGTGGAGTAAAAACTTGTGTAAGGGAATGGCTTATGAATGTACAGAATATGAAATTCAGTAATTGCTTGGAAACAAATAGAGTTTTCCTAGTAGAATGGAACACTACACTACCTGGTGGAATGATGTGGAATGGAGGGCAATGTTTTGCAATGGAGTGGAATCGGCGTTAGGGTGACATTATAAAGGTCTCCAGAGTGGTTTGGAAGCGGAATGGTGCCTCCCTTGGTGGAATGTAAACAAATGAAATTGCTGGAATATTGGGGAATGAAGTGAAATGTTGTTGAATGGAGGGGAATTTGGTGTACTGTGATGCCATAGAGTGTTACAAATTGTTTAGAAAACGAATGAGCACTGTTGAACAGAATGGAATGCTATAGAAGGTGGTGTGATTTTAGAATGCAGTGCAAAGTTTTGAATAGAGTAGAATCTTGTCGATTCGTGTGGAATGGCATCTCAATGATGCAATAGGCTGCTACTGAATGGTTTCGTAGCTATTGGGCCTTCTTTTACATAATGGAATGCAATGAAATGTGGTGTAATGTTGCACAATAGAGTGCAATGCGGTGCTAATGAGTAGAACGTGGTGAAGTGTGACGCAACAGAGAGTTCCTGGTTTGGATAAGAATGGTTCCTACTTTGTCAGAATGAAACTCAGTAGATCTTGTTGGAATATTGGGAATGGAGTAGAATCTTGTGGAAGGGAATGGCTTGTGAAGGTACAGAATACGAATTTCAGTATTTGCTTGGAAACAAATATAGCTTTCCTTTGCAGAATGGAACACTACAGTACGTGGTGGAATGTTGTGGAATGGAGGGCAATGTTTTGCAATGGAGTGGAATCGGCGGTAGGGTGACATTATAAAGGTCAACAGAGTGGTTTGGAAGCTGAACGGTTCCTCCCTTGGTGGAATGTAAACAAATGAAATTGCTGGAATATCGGGGAATGAAGTGAAATGTTGTTGAATGGAGAGGAATTTGGTGTACTGTGATGCCATAGAATGTTATAAATTGTTTAGGAAACGAATGAGCCCTTTTGAAGAGAATGGAATGCTATAGAACGTTGTGTGATTTTTTGGAGTTAACATCAATTTTTTAGATTGGTGTTGATTCGAGAGCAATGTGACATAGTATAGGGTTCCTGAGTGGTTTCGAAGCAAATGGAGCTCTCTTTGATGGAATTGAAGGCCACAAAATATGGTGAGATGTTCAGTAATGGATTGGAAAACTGTTAAATGGACCGGAATAGTCTGTAATATGACGCAGAAGAGTGTTCCTCATTGTTTTCGAAAGGAATGGAGACTTATTTGACAGAATGGAATGCAACAGAACATGGTGGCATGTTGTTTAATGGAGTAGATTCCTGTAGAACGGAGTGGAATGGCATTTGTTGTGATGCAATAGACAGCACTTAATGTGTTGCAAGTGAACCTAAGCTTCTTTGTTGGATTGGAACAGAAAAGAATACAGTGGAATATTGCAAAATGAATTGGACAGTTGTAGAATGGATTGTAATGGGGTGTAATGTCACTCAATGGACGCTTCCTGATTTTTCCGGAAAACAGTATAGCCTTCTTTTGCAGAATGGAACGCGATAGGACACAGTGGACTACTGTGGTATGGGGTGCTATGTTGTTTAATTGTGTTGAATCGGTTGTAATGTGATGCAATAAATGTTTCTGGAGTGATTTGGAAGCGAATGCAGCCATGCTGGATGGTATCGAACATAATAGAACGTGGTGGAATGTTGCGGAATAGAGAGGAAGATTATGAAATGTAGTGTAATGGGAGTAATGTGATGCAATAGGGGATTCCTGAGAGATCTTGTAGAGAACGGCGAATTCTTTGTAAGAACGGAATGCCATAGAGGGCAATGGAATGTTTGGAATGGGTAGAATCTTGTGGAATCATGTGCAATGGCATGTGAGTAGATGCAATAGGCTGCTCCTGAACGGATTGGAAGCTATGGAGCCTTCATTTACAGAACGGAATGCAATGGAATGTGCTGGAATGTTGCACAGTGGAGTGCAATGTGTGGTATTGGGTGGAACGTTGTGTAATGAGACTCAACAGAGAGTTCCTCAGTCTTTTGGAAACGAATGGCGCGTCCTTTTCCGGAATGTAAGCCAGTGAATGTACTGGAATATGGCAGAATGGAGTTAAATGCTGTGGAATGGAGTGGAATGGGTTGTAATGTGATGCAATAGAGGGTTACAGATTTTCGTAGGAACGAATGGAGCCTTCTTTGACAGAATCGAACACTATAGAATGTTGTGGAATTTTGTGTAGTTAAGTTAAATTTTGTAGAATGGTGTAGAATCCGTGCAATGTGACACAATATAGAGTTGCTGAGTGGTCTAGAAGCAAATGGAGCTCACTTTGATGGAATGGAATGCAACAGAACATGGTGATATGTTCAGGAATGGAGTGCAATATTGTGAAATGGACTGGAATCTTGTGTATTGTGAAGCAGTACAGTGTTCCTGATTGTTTTGAAAACGAATGGAGCCTTACTTGACAGAATGGAATGCAATAGAACGTGGTGGAATATTTTGGGATGTATTAGAATCTTGTAGAATTGAGTGGAATTTCATTTTATTTGATGCAGTAGACAGTCCTTAATGGATTGGAAGTGATTCGAGCCTTCTTTGTAGGAATGAGATGCAAAAGAACATAGTGGAACGTAGTGAAATGAAGGGGAGAGCCGTGGAATGGAGTGGAATGAGTTGTAATGTGACGCCATAGACGGTTCCTGAAAGTTTTGTAAAAGAGAGGATCTTTCTTTTCCAGAATGGAGCGCGATAAAACACGGTGGAGTGTTGTGGAATGGAGTTAAATCGGTTGAAATGTGAAGCACTAAAGGGATTCGAAGAGATTTTTAATCAAATGCAGCCTTGCTGGTAGGAATCAAACGTAAAAGAACGCGGTGGAATGTTGTGAAATGGAGTGTAATGGGATATAATGTGATGCAGTAGAGGGTTCCTGTGAGATTTTGTAGCGACTGGTGCCTTCTTTGTAACAGTGGAATGCCATAGAATGCAGTGGAATGATTTGAATAGAGTAAATTCTTGTGGATTCTTGTGGAATGGCTTCTGAAATGATTCAATTGGCTGCTCCTGAATGGTTTGGTAGCTGTGGGGCCTTCTTTTATATAATGGAATGCAATGGAGTGTGGTGGAATATGGCACAATAGAGAGCAATGCTGTGCTATTGAGTAGAACGTGGTGTAGTGTGACGCAACAGAGAGTTCCTGGGTTTGGATAAGAATGGTTCCTACTTTGTCAGAATGAAACTCAGTAGATCTTGTGGGAATATTGGGAGTGGAGTAAAAACTTGTGTAAGGGAATGGCTTATGAACGTACAGAATATGAAATTCAGTAATTGCTTGGAAACAAATAGAGTTTTCCTAGCAGAATGGAACACTACACTACCTGGTGGAATGACGTGGAATGGAGGGCATTGTTTTGCAATGGAGTGGAATCGGCGGTAGGGTGACATTATAAAGGTCTCCAAAGTGGTTTGGAAGAGGAATGGTGCCTCCCTTGGTGGAATGTAAACAAATGAAATTGCTGGAATATTGGGGAATGAAGTGAAATGTTGTTGAATGGAGAGGAATGTGGTGTACTGTGATGCCATAGAGTGTTACAAATTGTTTAGAAAACGAATGAGCACTGTTGAACAGAATGGAATGCTATAGAAGGTGGTGTGATTTTAGAATGCAGTGCAAAGTTTTGAATAGAGTAGAATCTTGGGGATTCCTGTGGAATGGCATCTCAATGATGCAATAGGCTGCTAATGAATGGTTTGGTATCTATTGGGCCTTCTTTTAACAATGGAATGCAATGGAATGTGGTGTAATGTTGCACAATAGATTGCAATGCTGTGCTAATGAGTAGAACGTGGTGAAGTGTGACGCAACAGAGAGTTCCTGGGTTTGGATAAGAATGGTTCCTACTTTGTCAGAATGAAACTCAGTAGATCTTGTTGGAATATTGGGAATGGAGTAGAATCTTGTGGAAGGGAATGGCTTGTGAAGGTACAGAATACGAATTTCAGTATTTGCTTGGAAACAAATATAGCTTTCCTTTGCAGAATGGAACACTACAGTACGTGGTGGAATGTTGTGGAATGGAGGGCAATGTAGCTCAATGGAGTGGAATCGGCGGTAGGGTGACATTATAAAGGTCAACAGAGTGATTTGGAAGCTGAACGGTTCCTCCCTTGGTGGAATGTAAACAATGGAAATTGCTGGAATTTTGGGGAATGAAGTGAAATGTTGTTGAATGGAGAGGAATTTGGTGTACTGTGATGCCATAGAATGTTATAAATTGTTTAGGAAACGAATGAGCCCTTTTGAAGAGAATGGAATGCTATAGAACGTTGTGTGATTTTTTGGAGTTAACATCAATTTTTTAGATTGGTGTTGATTCGAGAGCAATGTGACATAGTATAGGGTTCCTGAGTGGTTTCGAAGCAAATGGAGCTCTCTTTGATGGAATTGAAGGCCACAAAATATGGTGAGATGTTCAGTAATGGATTGGAAAACTGTTAAATGGACCGGAATAGTCTGTAATATGACGCAGAAGAGTGTTCCTCATTGTTTTCGAAAGGAATGGAGACTTATTTGACAGAATGGAATGCAACAGAACATGGTGGCATGTTGTTTAATGGAGTAGATTCCTGTAGAACGGAGTGGAATGGCATTTGTAGTGATGCAATAGACAGCACTTAATGTGTTGCAAGTGAACCTAAGCTTCTTTGTTGGATTGGAACAGAAAAGAATACAGTGGAATATTGCAAAATGAATTGGACAGTTGTAGAATGGATTGTAATGGGGTGTAATGTCACTCAATGGACGCTTCCTGATTTTTCCGGAAAACAGTATAGCCTTCTTTTGCAGAATGGAACGCGATAGGACACAGTGGACTACTGTGGTATGGGGTGCTATGTTGTTTAATTGTGTTGAATCGGTTGTAATGTGATGCAATAAATGTTTCTGGAGTGATTTGGAAGCGAATGCAGCCTTGCTGGACGGTATCGAACATAATAGAACGTGGTGGAATGTTGCGGAATAGAGAGGAAGATTATGAAATGTAGTGTAATGGGAGTAATGTGATGCAATAGGGGATTCCTGAGAGATCTTGTAGAGAACGGCGAATTCTTTGTAAGAACGGAATGCCATAGAGGGCAATGGAATGTTTGGAATGGGTAGAATCTTGTGGAATCATGTGCAATGGCATGTGAGTAGATGCAATAGGCTGCTCCTGAACGGATTGGAAGCTATGGAGCCTTCATTTACAGAACGGAATGCAATGGAATGTGCTGGAATGTTGCACAGTGGAGTGCAATGTGTGGTATTGGGTGGAACGTTGTGTAATGAGACTCAACAGAGAGTTCCTCAGTCTTTTGGAAACGAATGGCGCGTCCTTTTCCGGAATGTAAGCCAGTGAATGTACTGGAATATTGCAGAATGGAGTTAAATGCTGTGGAATGGAGTGGAATGGGTTGTAATGTGATGCAGTAGAGGGTTCCTGTGAGACTTTGTAGCGACTGGTGCCTTCTTTGTAACAGTGGAATGCCATAGAATGCAGTGGAATGATTTGAATAGAGTAAATTCTTGTGGATTCTTGTGGAATGGCTTCTGAAATGATTCAATTGGCTGCTCCTGAATGGTTTGGTAGCTGTGGGGCCTTCTTTTATATAATGGAATGCAATGGAGTGTGGTTGAATATGGCACAATAGAGAGCAATGCTGTGCTATTGAGTAGAACGTGGTGTAGTGTGACGCAACAGAGAGTTCCTGGGTTTGGATAAGAATGGTTCCTACTTTGTCAGAATGAAACTCAGTAGATCTTGTGGGAATATTGGGAGTGGAGTAAAAACTTGTGTAAGGGAATGGCTTATGAACGTACAGAATATGAAATTCAGTAATTGCTTGGAAACAAATAGAGTTTTCCTAGCAGAATGGAACACTACACTACCTGTTGGAATGACGTGGAATGGAGGGCAATGTTTTGCAATGGAGTGGAATCGGCGGTAGGGTGACATTATAAAGGTCTCCAAAGTGGTTTGGAAGAGGAATGGTGCCTCCCTTGGTGGAATGTAAACAAATGAAATTGCTGGAATATTGGGGAATGAAGTGAAATGTTGTTGAATGGAGAGGAATGTGGTGTACTGTGATGCCATAGAGTGTTACAAATTGTTTAGAAAACGAATGAGCACTGTTGAACAGAATGGAATGCTATAGAAGGTGGTGTGATTTTAGAATGCAGTGCAAAGTTTTGAATAGAGTAGAATCTTGGGGATTCCTGTGGAATGGCATCTCAATGATGCAATAGGCTGCTAATGAATGGTTTGGTATCTATTGGGCCTTCTTTTAAACAATGGAATGCAATGGAATGTGGTGTAATGTTGCACAATAGAGTGCAATGCTGTGCTAATGAGTAGAACGTGGTGAAGTGTGACGCAACAGAGAGTTCCTGGGTTTGGATAAGAATGGTTCCTACTTTGTCAGAATGAAACTCAGTAGATCTTGTTGGAATATTGGGAATGGAGTAGAATCTTGTGGAAGGGAATGGCTTGTGAAGGTACAGAATACGAATTTCAGTATTTGCTTGGAAACATATATAGCTTTCCTTTGCAGAATGGAACACTACAGTACGTGGTGGAATGTTGTGGAATGGAGGGCAATGTAGCTCAATGGAGTGGAATCGGCGGTAGGGTGACATTATAAAGGTCAACAGAGTGATTTGGAAGCTGAACGGTTCCTCCCTTGGTGGAATGTAAACAATGGAAATTGCTGGAATTTTGGGGAATGAAGTGAAATGTTGTTGAATGGAGAGGAATTTGGTGTACTGTGATGCCATAGAATGTTATAAATTGTTTAGGAAACGAATGAGCCCTTTTGAAGAGAATGGAATGCTATAGAACGTTGTGTGATTTTTTGGAGTTAACATCAATTTTTTAGATTGGTGTTGATTCGAGAGCAATGTGACATAGTATAGGGTTCCTGAGTGGTTTCGAAGCAAATGGAGCTCTCTTTGATGGAATTGAAGGCCACAAAATATGGTGAGATGTTCAGTAATGGATTGGAAAACTGTTAAATGGACCGGAATAGTCTGTAATATGACGCAGAAGAGTGTTCCTCATTGTTTTCGAAAGGAATGGAGACTTATTTGACAGAATGGAATGCAACAGAACATGGTGGCATGTTGTTTAATGGAGTAGATTCCTGTAGAACGGAGTGGAATGGCATTTGTTGTGATGCAATAGACAGCACTTAATGTGTTGCAAGTGAACCTAAGCTTCTTTGTTGGATTGGAACAGAAAAGAATACAGTGGAATATTGCAAAATGAATTGGACAGTTGTAGAATGGATTGTAATGGGGTGTAATGTCACTCAATGGACGCTTCCTGATTTTTCCGGAAAACAGTATAGCCTTCTTTTGCAGAATGGAACGCGATAGGACACAGTGGACTACTGTGGTATGGGGTGCTATGTTGTTTAATTGTGTTGAATCGGTTGTAATGTGATGCAATAAATGTTTCTGGAGTGATTTGGAAGCGAATGCAGCCATGCTGGATGGTATCGAACATAATAGAACGTGGTGGAATGTTGCGGAATAGAGAGGAAGATTATGAAATGTAGTGTAATGGGAGTAATGTGATGCAATAGGGGATTCCTGAGAGATCTTGTAGAGAACGGCGAATTCTTTGTAAGAACGGAATGCCATAGAGGGCAATGGAATGTTTGGAATGGGTAGGATCTTGTGGAATCATGTGCAATGGCATGTGAGTAGATGCAATAGGCTGCTCCTGAACGGATTGGAAGCTATGGAGCCTTCATTTACAGAACGGAATGCAATGGAATGTGCTGGAATGTTGCACAGTGGAGTGCAATGTGTGGTATTGGGTGGAACGTTGTGTAATGAGACTCAACAGAGAGTTCCTCAGTCTTTTGGAAACGAATGGCGCGTCCTTTTCCGGAATGTAAGCCAGTGAATGTACTGGAATATGGCAGAATGGAGTTAAATGCTGTGGAATGGAGTGGAATGGGTTGTAATGTGATGCAATAGAGGGTTACAGATTTTCGTAGGAACGAATGGAGCCTTCTTTGACAGAATCGAACACTATAGAATGTTGTGGAATTTTGTGTAGTTAAGTTAAATTTTGTAGAATGGTGTAGAATCCGTGCAATGTGACACAATATAGAGTTGCTGAGTGGTCTAGAAGCAAATGGAGCTCACTTTGATGGAATGGAATGCAACAGAACATGGTGATATGTTCAGGAATGGAGTGCAATATTGTGAAATGGACTGGAATCTTGTGTATTGTGAAGCAGTACAGTGTTCCTGATTGTTTTGCAAACGAATGGAGCCTTACTTGACAGAATGGAATGCAATAGAACGTGGTGGAATATTTTGGGATGTATTAGAATCTTGTAGAATTGAGTGGAATTTCATTTTATTTGATGCAGTAGACAGTCCTTAATGGATTGGAAGTGATTCGAGCCTTCTTTGTAGGAATGAGATGCAAAAGAACATAGTGGAACGTAGTGAAATGAAGGGGAGAGCCGTGGAATGGAGTGGAATGAGTTGTAATGTGACGCCATAGACGGTTCCTGAAAGTTTTGGAAAAGAGAGGATCTTTCTTTTCCAGAATGGAGCGCGATAGAACACGGTGGAGTGTTGTGGAATGGAGTTAAATCGGTTGAAATGTGACGCAGTACAGTTATCCGCACTGATTTCTAATCAAAGCAGCCTTGCTGGATGGTCTCAAACGTAATAGAACGCGGTGGAATGTTGTGAAATTGAGTGTAATGGGATACAATGTGATGCAGTAGAGGGTTCCTGTGAGATTTTATAGCGACTGGTGCCTTCTTTGTAACAGTGGAATGCCATAGAATGCAGTGGAATGATTTGAATAGAGTAAATTCTTGCGGATTCTTGTGGAATGGCTTCTGAAATGATTCAATTGGCTGCTCCTGAATGGTTTGGTAGCTGTGGGGCCTTCTTTTATATAATGGAATGCAATGGAGTGTGGTTGAATATGGCACAATAGAGAGCAATGCTGTGCTATTGAGTAGAACGTGGTGTAGTGTGACGCAACAGAGAGTTCCTGGGTTTGGAGAAGAATGGTTCCTACTTTGTCAGAATTAAACTCAGTAGATCTTGTGGGAATATTGGGAGTGGAGTAAAAACTTGTTTAAGGGAATGGCTTATGAATTTACAGAATATGAAATTCAGTAATTGCTTGGAAACAAATAGAGTTTTCCTAGTAGAATGGAACACTACACTACCTGGTGGAATGATGTGGAATGGAGGGCAATGTTTTGCAATGGAGTGGAATCGGCGTTAGGGTGACATTATAAAGGTCTCCAGAGTGGTTTGGAAGCGGAATGGTGCCTCCCTTGGTGGAATGTAAACAAATGAAATTGCTGGAATATTGGGGAATGAAGTGAAATGTTGTTGAATGGAGGGGAATTTGGTGTACTGTGATGCCATAGAGTGTTACAAATTGTTTAGAAAACGAATGAGCACTGTTGAACAGAATGGAATGCTATAGAAGGTGGTGTGATTTTAGAATGCAGTGCAAAGTTTTGAATAGAGTAGAATCTTGTCGATTCGTGTGGAATGGCATCTCAATGATGCAATAGGCTGCTACTGAATGGTTTCGTAGCTATTGGGCCTTCTTTTACATAATGGAATGCAATGAAATATGGTGTAATGTTGCACAATAGAGTTCAATGCGGTGCTAATGAGTAGAACGTGGTGAAGTGTGACGCAACAGAGAGTTCCTGGTATGGATAAGAATGGTTCCTACTTTGTCAGAATGAAACTCAGTAGATCTTGTTGGAATATTGGGAATGGAGTAGAATCTTGTGGAAGGGAATGGCTTGTGAAGGTACAGAATACGAATTTCAGTATTTGCTTGGAAACAAATATAGCTTTCCTTTGCAGAATGGAACACTACAGTACGTGGTGGAATGTTGTGGAATGGAGGGCAATGTTTTGCAATGGAGTGGAATCGGCGGTAGGGTGACATTATAAAGGTCAACAGAGTGGTTTGGAAGCTGAACGGTTCCTCCCTTGGTGGAATGTAAACAAATGAAATTGCTGGAATATTGGGGAATGAAGTGAAATGTTGTTGAATGGAGAGGAATTTGGTGTACTGTGATGCCATAGAATGTTATAAATTGTTTAGGAAACGAATGAGCCCTTTTGAAGAGAATGGAATGCTATAGAACGTTGTGTGATTTTTTGGAGTTAACATCAATTTTTTAGATTGGTGTTGATTCGAGAGCAATGTGACATAGTATAGGGTTCCTGAGTGGTTTCGAAGCAAATGGAGCTCTCTTTGATGGAATTGAAGGCCACAAAATATGGTGAGATGTACAGTAATGGATTGGAAAACTGTTAAATGGACCGGAATAGTCTGTAATATGACGCAGAAGAGTGTTCCTCATTGTTATCGAAAGGAATGGAGACTTATTTTGCAGAATGGAATGCAATAGAACGTGGTGGCATGTTGTTTAATGGAGTAGATTCCTGTAGAACGGAGTGGAATGGCATTTGATGTGATGCAATAGACAGCACTTAATGTGTTGCAAGTGAACCTAAGCTTCTTTGTTGGATTGGAACAGAAAAGAATACAGTGGAATATTGCAAAATGAATTGGAGAGTTGTAGAATGGATTGTAATGGGGTGTAATGTCACTCAATGGACGCTTCCTGATTTTTCCGGAAAACAGTATAGCCTTCTTTTGCAGAATGGAACGCGATAGGACACAGTGGACTACTGTGGTATGGGGTGCTATGTTGTTTAATTGCGTTGAATCTGTTGTAATGTGATGCAATAAATGTTTCTGGAGTGATTTGGAAGCGAATGCAGCCTTGCTGGATGGTATCGAACATAATAGAATGTGGTGGAATGTTGCAGAATAGAGAGGAAGATTATGAAATGTAGAGTAATGGGAGTAATGTGATGCAATAGGTATTCCTGAGAGATCTTGTAGAGAACGGCGAATTCTTTGTAAGAACGGAATGCCATAGAGGGCAATGGAATGTTTGGAATGGGTAGAATCTTGTGGAATCATGTGCAATGGCATGTGAGTAGATGCAATAGGCTGCTCCTGAACGGATTGGAAGCTATGGAGCCTTCATTTACAGAACGGAATGCAATGGAATGTGCTGGAATGTTGCACAGTGGAGTGCAATGTGTGGTATTGGGTGGAACGTTGTGTAATGAGACTCAACAGAGAGTTCCTCGGTCTTTTGGAAACGAATGGTGCGTCCTTTGCCGGAATGTAAGCCAGTGAATGTACTGGAATATTGCAGAATGGAGTTAAATGCTGTGGAATGGAGTGGAATGGGTTGTAATGTGATGCAATAGAGGGTTACAGATTTTCGTAGGAACGAATGGAGCCTTCTTTGACAGAATCGAACACTATAGAATGTTGTGGAATTTTGTGTAGTTAAGTTAAATTTTGTAGAATGGTGTAGAATCCGTGCAATGTGACACAATATAGAGTTGCTGAGTGGTCTAGAAGCAAATGGAGCTCACTTTGATGGAATGGAATGCTACAGAACATGGTGATATGTTCAGGAATGGAGTGCAATATTGTGAAATGGACTGGAATCTTGTGTATTGTGAAGCAGTACAGTGTTCCTGATTGTTTTGAAAACGAATGGAGCCTTACTTGACAGAATGGAATGCAATAGAACGTGGTGGAATATTTTGGGATGTATTAGAATCTTGTACAATTGAGTGGAATTTCATTTTATTTGATGCAGTAGACAGTCCTTAATGGATTGGAAGTGATTCGAGCCTTCTTTGTAGGAATGAGATGCAAAAGAACATAGTGGAACGTAGTGAAATGAAGGGGAGAGCTGTGGAATGGAGTGAAATGAGTTGTAATGTGACGCCATAGACGGTTCCTGAAAGTTTTGGAAAAGAGAGGATCTTTCTTTTCCAGAATGGAGCGCGATAGAACACGGTGGAGTGTTGTGGAATGGAGTTAAATCGGTTGAAATGTGACGCAGTACAGTTATCCGCACTGATTTCTAATCAAAGCAGCCTTGCTGGATGGACTCAAACGTAATAGAACGCGGTGGAATGTTGTGAAATTGAGTGTAATGGGATATAATGTGATGCAGTAGAGGGTTCCTGTGAGATTTTGTAGCGACTGGTGCCTTCTTTGTAACAGTGGAATGCCATAGAATGCAGTGGAATGATTTGAATAGAGTAAATTCTTGCGGATTCTTGTGGAATGGCTTCTGAAATGATTCAATTGGCTGCTCCTGAATGGTTTGGTAGCTGTGGGGCCTTCTTTTATATAATGGAATGCAATGGAGTGTGGTTGAATATGGCAAAATAGAGAGCAATGCAGTGCTATTGAGTAGAACGTGGTGTAGTGTGACGCAACAGAGAGTTCCTGGGTTTGGAGAAGAATGGTTCCTACTTTGTCAGAATGAAACTCAGTAGATCTTGTGGGAATATTGGGAGTGGAGTAAAAACTTGTGTAAGGGAATGGCTTATGAATGTACAGAATATGAAATTCAGTAATTGCTTGGAAACAAATAGAGTTTTCCTAGTAGAATGGAACACTACACTACCTGGTGGAATGATGTGGAATGGAGGGCAATGTTTTGCAATGGAGTGGAATCGGCGTTAGGGTGACATTATAAAGGTCTCCAGAGTGGTTTGGAAGCGGAATGGTGCCTCCCTTGGTGGAATGTAAACAAATGAAATTGCTGGAATATTGGGGAATGAAGTGAAATGTTGTTGAATGGAGGGGAATTTGGTGTACTGTGATGCCATAGAGTGTTACAAATTGTTTAGAAAACGAATGAGCACTGTTGAACAGAATGGAATGCTATAGAAGGTGGTGTGATTTTAGAATGCAGTGCAAAGTTTTGAATAGAGTAGAATCTTGTCGATTCGTGTGGAATGGCATCTCAATGATGCAATAGGCTGCTACTGAATGGTTTCGTAGCTATTGGGCCTTCTTTTACATAATGGAATGCAATGAAATGTGGTGTAATGTTGCACAATAGAGTGCAATGCGGTGCTAATGAGTAGAACGTGGTGAAGTGTGACGCAACAGAGAGTTCCTGGTTTGGATAAGAATGGTTCCTACTTTGTCAGAATGAAACTCAGTAGATCTTGTTGGAATATTGGGAATGGAGTAGAATCTTGTGGAAGGGAATGGCTTGTGAAGGTACAGAATACGAATTTCAGTATTTGCTTGGAAACAAATATAGCTTTCCTTTGCAGAATGGAACACTACAGTACGTGGTGGAATGTTGTGGAATGGAGGGCAATGTAGCTCAATGGAGTGGAATCGGCGGTAGGGTGACATTATAAAGGTCAACAGAGTGGTTTGGAAGCTGAACGGTTCCTCCCTTGGTGGAATGTAAACAAATGAAATTGCTGGAATATTGGGGAATGAAGTGAAATGTTGTTGAATGGAGAGGAATTTGGTGTACTGTGATGCCATAGAATGTTATAAATTGTTTAGGAAACGAATGAGCCCTTTTGAAGAGAATGGAATGCTATAGAACGTTGTGTGATTTTTTGGAGTTAACATCAATTTTTTAGATTGGTGTTGATTCGAGAGCAATGTGACATAGTATAGGGTTCCTGAGTGGTTTCGAAGCAAATGGAGCTCTCTTTGATGGAATTGAAGGCCACAAAATATGGTGAGATGTTCAGTAATGGATTGGAAAACTGTTAAATGGACCGGAATAGTCTGTAATATGACGCAGAAGAGTGTTCCTCATTGTTTTCGAAAGGAATGGAGACTTATTTGACAGAATGGAATGCAATAGAACGTGGTGGCATGTTGTTTAATGGAGTAGATTCCTGTAGAACGGAGTGGAATGGCATTTGATGTGATGCAATAGACAGCACTTAATGTGTTGCAAGTGAACCTAAGCTTCTTTGTTGGATTGGAACAGAAAAGAATACAGTGGAATATTGCAAAATGAATTGGAGAGTTGTAGAATGGAGTGTAATGGGGTGTAATGTCACTCAATGGACGGTTCCTGATTTTTCCGGAAAACAGTATAGCCTTCTTTTGCAGAATGGAACGCGATAGGACACAGTGGACTACTGTGGTATGGGGTGCTATGTTGTTTAATTGTGTTGAATCGTTTGTAATGTGATGCAATAAATGTTTCTGGAGTGATTTGGAAGCGAATGCAGCCTTGCTGGATGGTATCGAACATAATAGAACGTGGTGGAATGTTGCGGATTAGAGAGGAAGATTATGAAATGTAGTGTAATGGGAGTAATGTGATGCAATAGGGGATTCCTGAGAGATCTTGTAGAGAACGGCGAATTCTTTGTAAGAACGGAATGCCATAGAGGGCAATGGAATGTTTGGAAAGGGTAGAATCTTGTGGAATCATGTGCAATGGCATGTGAGTAGATGCAATAGGCTGCTCCTGAACGGATTGGAAGCTATGGAGCCTTCATTTACAGAACGGAATGCAATGGAATGTGCTGGAATGTTGCACAGTGGAGTGCAATGTGTGGTATTGGGTGGAACGTTGTGTAATGAGACTCAACAGAGAGTTCCTCGGTCTTTTGGAAACGAATGGTGCGTCCTTTGCCGGAATGTAAGCCAGTGAATGTACTGGAATATTGCAGAATGGAGTTAAATGCTGTGGAATGGAGTGGAATGGGTTGTAATGTGATGCAATAGAGGGTTACAGATTTTCGTAGGAACGAATGGAGCCTTCTTTGACAGAATCGAACACTATAGAATGTTGTGGAATTTTGTGTAGTTAAGTTAAATTTTATAGAATGGTGTAGAATCCGTGCAATGTGACACAATATAGAGTTGCTGAGTGGTCTAGAAGAAAATGGAGCTCACTTTGATGGAATAAAATGCTACAGAACATGGTGATATGTTCAGGAATGGAGTGCAATATTGTGAAATGGACTGGAATCTTGTGTATTGTGAAGCAGTACAGTGTTCCTGATTGTTTTGAAAACGAATGGAGCCTTACTTGACAGAATGGAATGCAATAGAACGTGGTGGAATATTTTGGGATGTATTAGAATCTTGTAGAATTGAGTGGAATTTCATTTTATTTGATGCAGTAGACAGTCCTTAATGGATTGGAAGTGATTCGAGCCTTCTTTGTAGGAATGAGATGCAAAAGAACATAGTGGAACGTAGTGAAATGAAGGGGAGAGCTGTGGAATGGAGTGAAATGAGTTGTAATGTGACGCCATAGACGGTTCCTGAAAGTTTTGGAAAAGAGAGGATCTTTCTTTTCCAGAATGGAGCGCGATAGAACACGGTGGAGTGTTGTGGAATGGAGTTAAATCGGTTGAAATGTGACGCAGTACAGTTATCCGCACTGATTTCTAATCAAAGCAGCCTTGCTGGATGGACTCAAACGTAATAGAACGCGGTGGAATGTTGTGAAATTGAGTGTAATGGGATATAATGTGATGCAGTAGAGGGTTCCTGTGAGATTTTGTAGCGACTGGTGCCTTCTTTGTAACAGTGGAATGCCATAGAATGCAGTGGAATGATTTGAATAGAGTAAATTCTTGCGGATTCTTGTGGAATGGCTTCTGAAATGATTCAATTGGCTGCTCCTGAATGGTTTGGTAGCTGTGGGGCCTTCTTTTATATAATGGAATGCAATGGAGTGTGGTTGAATATGGCAAAATAGAGAGCAATGCTGTGCTATTGAGTAGAACGTGGTGTAGTGTGACGCAACAGAGAGTTCCTGGGTTTGGAGAAGAATGGTTCCTACTTTGTCAGAATGAAACTCAGTAGATCTTGTGGGAATATTGGGAGTGGAGTAAAAACTTGTGTAAGGGAATGGCTTATGAATGTACAGAATATGAAATTCAGTAATTGCTTGGAAACAAATAGAGTTTTCCTAGTAGAATGGAACACTACACTACCTGGTGGAATGATGTGGAATGGAGGGCAATGTTTTGCAATGGAGTGGAATCGGCGTTAGGGTGACATTATAAAGGTCTCCAGAGTGGTTTGGAAGCGGAATGGTGCCTCCCTTCGTGGACTGTAAACAAATGAAATTGCTGGAATATTGGGGAATGAAGTGAAATGTTGTTGAATGGAGGGGAATTTGGTGTACTGTGATGCCATAGAGTGTTACAAATTGTTTAGAAAACGAATGAGCACTGTTGAACAGAATGGAATGCTATAGAAGGTGGTGTGATTTTAGAATGCAGTGCAAAGTTTTGAATAGAGTAGAATCTTGTCGATTCGTGTGGAATGGCATCTCAATGATGCAATAGGCTGCTACTGAATGGTTTCGTAGCTATTGGGCCTTCTTTTACATAATGGAATGCAATGAAATGTGGTGTAATGTTGCACAATAGAGTGCAATGCGGTGCTAATGAGTAGAACGTGGTGAAGTGTGACGCAACAGAGAGTTCCTGGTTTGGATAAGAATGGTTCCTACTTTGTCAGAATGAAACTCAGTAGATCTTGTTGGAATATTGGGAATGGAGTAGAATCTTGTGGAAGGGAATGGCTTGTGAAGGTACAGAATACGAATTTCAGTATTTGCTTGGAAACAAATATAGCTTTCCTTTGCAGAATGGAACACTACAGTACGTGGTGGAATGTTGTGGAATGGAGGGCAATGTTTTGCAATGGAGTGGAATCGGCGGTAGGGTGACATTATAAAGGTCAACAGAGTGGTTTGGAAGCTGAACGGTTCCTCCCTTGGTGGAATGTAAACAAATGAAATTGCTGGAATATTGGGGAATGAAGTGAAATGTTGTTGAATGGAGAGGAATTTGGTGTACTGTGATGCCATAGAATGTTATAAATTGTTTAGGAAACGAATGAGCCCTTTTGAAGAGAATGGAATGCTATAGAACGTTGTGTGATTTTTTGGAGTTAACATCAATTTTTTAGATTGGTGTTGATTCGAGAGCAATGTGACATAGTATAGGGTTCCTGAGTGGTTTCGAAGCAAATGGAGCTCTCTTTGATGGAATTGAAGGCCACAAAATATGGTGAGATGTTCAGTAATGGATTGGAAAACTGTTAAATGGACCGGAATAGTCTGTAATATGACGCAGAAGAGTGTTCCTCATTGTTTTCGAAAGGAATGGAGACTTATTTGACAGAATGGAATGCAATAGAACGTGGTGGCATGTTGTTTAATGGAGTAGATTCCTGTAGAACGGAGTGGAATGGCATTTGATGTGATGCAATAGACAGCACTTAATGTGTTGCAAGTGAACCTAAGCTTCTTTGTTGGATTGGAACAGAAAAGAATACAGTGGAATATTGCAAAATGAATTGGAGAGTTGTAGAATGGATTGTAATGGGGTGTAATGTCACTCAATGGACGCTTCCTGATTTTTCCGGAAAACAGTATAGCCTTCTTTTGCAGAATGGAACGCGATAGGACACAGTGGACTACTGTGGTATGGGGTGCTATGTTGTTTAATTGTGTTGAATCGGTTGTAATGTGATGCAATAAATGTTTCTGGAGTGATTTGGAAGCGAATGCAGCCATGCTGGATGGTATCGAACATAATAGAACGTGGTGGAATGTTGCGGAATAGAGAGGAAGATTATGAAATGTAGTGTAATGGGAGTAATGTGATGCAATAGGGGATTCCTGAGAGATCTTGTAGAGAACGGCGAATTCTTTGTAAGAACGGAATGCCATAGAGGGCAATGGAATGTTTGGAATGGGTAGAATCTTGTGGAATCATGTGCAATGGCATGTGAGTAGATGCAATAGGCTGCTCCTGAACGGATTGGAAGCTATGGAGCCTTCATTTACAGAACGGAATGCAATGGAATGTGCTGGAATGTTGCACAGTGGAGTGCAATGTGTGGTATTGGGTGGAACGTTGTGTAATGAGACTCAACAGAGAGTTCCTCGGTCTTTTGGAAACGAATGGTGCGTCCTTTGCCGGAATGTAAGCCAGTGAATGTACTGGAATATTGCAGAATGGAGTTAAATGCTGTGGAATGGAGTGGAATGGGTTGTAATGTGATGCAATAGAGGGTTACAGATTTTCGTAGGAACGAATGGAGCCTTCTTTGACAGAATCGAACACTATAGAATGTTGTGGAATTTTGTGTAGTTAAGTTAAATTTTGTAGAATGGTGTAGAATCCGTGCAATGTGACACAATATAGAGTTGCTGAGTGGTCTAGAAGCAAATGGAGCTCACTTTGATGGAATGGAATGCAACAGAACATGGTGATATGTTCAGGAATGGAGTGCAATATTGTGAAATGGACTGGAATCTTGTGTATTGTGAAGCAGTACAGTGTTCCTGATTGTTTTGCAAACGAATGGAGCCTTACTTGACAGAATGGAATGCAATAGAACGTGGTGGAATATTTTGGGATGTATTAGAATCTTGTAGAATTGAGTGGAATTTCATTTTATTTGATGCAGTAGACAGTCCTTAATGGATTGGAAGTGATTCGAGCCTTCTTTGTAGGAATGAGATGCAAAAGAACATAGTGGAACGTAGTGAAATGAAGGGGAGAGCCGTGGAATGGAGTGGAATGAGTTGTAATGTGACGCCATAGACGGTTCCTGAAAGTTTTGGAAAAGAGAGGATCTTTCTTTTCCAGAATGGAGCGCGATAGAACACGGTGGAGTGTTGTGGAATGGAGTTAAATCGGTTGAAATGTGACGCAGTACAGTTATCCGCACTGATTTCTAATCAAAGCAGCCTTGCTGGATGGACTCAAACGTAATAGAACGCGGTGGAATGTTGTGAAATTGAGTGTAATGGGATATAATGTGATGCAGTAGAGGGTTCCTGTGAGATTTTGTAGCGACTGGTGCCTTCTTTGTAACAGTGGAATGCCATAGAATGCAGTGGAATGATTTGAATAGAGTAAATTCTTGCGGATTCTTGTGGAATGGCTTCTGAAATGATTCAATTGGCTGCTCCTGAATGGTTTGGTAGCTGTGGGGCCTTCTTTTATATAATGGAATGCAATGGAGTGTGGTTGAATATGGCAAAATAGAGAGCAATGCTGTGCTATTGAGTAGAACGTGGTGTAGTGTGACGCAACAGAGAGTTCCTGGGTTTGGAGAAGAATGGTTCCTACTTTGTCAGAATGAAACTCAGTAGATCTTGTGGGAATATTGGGAGTGGAGTAAAAACTTGTGTAAGGGAATGGCTTATGAATGTACAGAATATGAAATTCAGTAATTGCTTGGAAACAAATAGAGTTTTCCTAGTAGAATGGAACACTACACTACCTGGTGGAATGATGTGGAATGGAGGGCAATGTTTTGCAATGGAGTGGAATCGGCGTTAGGGTGACATTATAAAGGTCTCCAGAGTGGTTTGGAAGCGGAATGGTGCCTCCCTTGGTGGACTGTAAACAAATGAAATTGCTGGAATATTGGGGAATGAAGTGAAATGTTGTTGAATGGAGGGGAATTTGGTGTACTGTGATGCCATAGAGTGTTACAAATTGTTTAGAAAACGAATGAGCACTGTTGAACAGAATGGAATGCTATAGAAGGTGGTGTGATTTTAGAATGCAGTGCAAAGTTTTGAATAGAGTAGAATCTTGTCGATTCGTGTGGAATGGCATCTCAATGATGCAATAGGCTGCTACTGAATGGTTTCGTAGCTATTGGGCCTTCTTTTACATAATGGAATGCAATGAAATGTGGTGTAATGTTGCACAATAGAGTGCAATGCGGTGCTAATGAGTAGAACGTGGTGAAGTGTGACGCAACAGAGAGTTCCTGGTTTGGATAAGAATGGTTCCTACTTTGTCAGAATGAAACTCAGTAGATCTTGTTGGAATATTGGGAATGGAGTAGAATCTTGTGGAAGGGAATGGCTTGTGAAGGTACAGAATACGAATTTCAGTATTTGCTTGGAAACAAATATAGCTTTCCTTTGCAGAATGGAACACTACAGTACGTGGTGGAATGTTGTGGAATGGAGGGCAATGTTTTGCAATGGAGTGGAATCGGCGGTAGGGTGACATTATAAAGGTCAACAGAGTGGTTTGGAAGCTGAACGGTTCCTCCCTTGGTGGAATTTAAACAAATGAAATTGCTGGAATATTGGGGAATGAAGTGAAATGTTGTTGAATGGAGAGGAATTTGGTGTACTGTGATGCCATAGAATGTTATAAATTGTTTAGGAAACGAATGAGCCCTTTTGAAGAGAATGGAATGCTATAGAACGTTGTGTGATTTTTTGGAGTTAACATCAATTTTTTAGATTGGTGTTGATTCGAGAGCAATGTGACATAGTATAGGGTTCCTGAGTGGTTTCGAAGCAAATGGAGCTCTCTTTGATGGAATTGAAGGCCACAAAATATGGTGAGATGTTCAGTAATGGATTGGAAAACTGTTAAATGGACCGGAATAGTCTGTAATATGACGCAGAAGAGTGTTCCTCATTGTTTTCGAAAGGAATGGAGACTTATTTGACAGAATGGAATGCAATAGAACGTGGTGGCATGTTGTTTAATGGAGTAGATTCCTGTAGAACGGAGTGGAATGGCATTTGATGTGATGCAATAGACAGCACTTAATGTGTTGCAAGTGAACCTAAGCTTCTTTGTTGGATTGGAACAGAAAAGAATACAGTGGAATATTGCAAAATGAATTGGAGAGTTGTAGAATGGATTGTAATGGGGTGTAATGTCACTCAATGGACGCTTCCTGATTTTTCCGGAAAACAGTATAGCCTTCTTTTGCAGAATGGAACGCGATAGGACACAGTGGACTACTGTGGTATGGGGTGCTATGTTGTTTAATTGCGTTGAAACTGTTGTAATGTGATGCAATAAATGTTTCTGGAGTGATTTGGAAGCGAATGCAGCCATGCTGGATGGTATCGAACATAATAGAACGTGGTGGAATGTTGCGGATTAGAGAGGAAGATTATGAAATGTAGTGTAATGGGAGTAATGTGATGCAATAGGGGATTCCTGAGAGATCTTGTAGAGAACGGCGAATTCTTTGTAAGAACGGAATGCCATAGAGGGCAATGGAATGTTTGGAAAGGGTAGAATCTTGTGGAATCATGTGCAATGGCATGTGAGTAGATGCAATAGGCTGCTCCTGAACGGATTGGAAGCTATGGAGCCTTCATTTACAGAACGGAATGCAATGGAATGTGCGGAATGTTGCACAGTGGAGTGCAATGTGTGGTATTGGGTGGAACGTTGTGTAATGAGACTCAACAGAGAGTTCCTCGGTCTTTTGGAAACGAATGGTGCGTCCTTTGCCGGAATGTAAGCCAGTGAATGTACTGGAATATTGCAGAATGGAGTTAAATGCTGTGGAATGGAGTGGAATGGGTTGTAATGTGATGCAATAGAGGGTTACAGATTTTCGTAGGAACGAATGGAGCCTTCTTTGACAGAATCGAACACTATAGAATGTTGTGGAATTTTGTGTAGTTAAGTTAAATTTTGTAGAATGGTGTAGAATCCGTGCAATGTGACACAACATAGAGTTGCTGAGTGGTCTAGAAGGAAATGGAGCTCACTTTGATGGAATGGAATGCAACAGAACATGGTGATATGTTCAGGAATGGAGTGCAATATTGTGAAATGGACTGGAATCTTGTGTATTGTGAAGCAGTACAGTGTTCCTGATTGTTTTGCAAACGAATGGAGCCTTACTTGACAGAATGGAATGCAATAGAACGTGGTGGAATATTTTGGGATGTATTAGAATCTTGTAGAATTGAGTGGAATTTCATTTTATTTGATGCAGTAGACAGTCCTTAATGGATTGGAAGTGATTCGAGCCTTCTTTGTAGGAATGAGATGCAAAAGAACATAGTGGAACGTAGTGAAATGAAGGGGAGAGCTGTGGAATGGAGTGGAATGAGTTGTAATGTGACGCCATAGACGGTTCCTGAAAGTTTTGGAAAAGAGAGGATCTTTCTTTTCCAGAATGGAGCGCGATAGAACACGGTGGAGTGTTGTGGAATGGAGTTAAATCGGTTGAAATGTGACGCAGTACAGTTATCCGCACTGATTTCTAATCAAAGCAGCCTTGCTGGATGGACTCAAACGTAATAGAACGCGGTGGAATGTTGTGAAATTGAGTGTAATGGGATATAATGTGATGCAGTAGAGGGTTCCTGTGAGATTTTGTAGCGACTGGTGCCTTCTTTGTAACAGTGGAATGCCATAGAATGCAGTGGAATGATTTGAATAGAGTAAATTCTTGCGGATTCTTGTGGAATGGCTTCTGAAATGATTCAATTGGCTGCTCCTGAATGGTTTGGTAGCTGTGGGGCCTTCTTTTATATAATGGAATGCAATGGAGTGTGGTTGAATATGGCAAAATAGAGAGCAATGCTGTGCTATTGAGTAGAACGTGGTGTAGTGTGACGCAACAGAGAGTTCCTGGGTTTGGAGAAGAATGGTTCCTACTTTGTCAGAATGAAACTCAGTAGATCTTGTGGGAATATTGGGAGTGGAGTAAAAACTTGTGTAAGGGAATGGCTTATGAATGTACAGAATATGAAATTCAGTAATTGCTTGGAAACAAATAGAGTTTTCCTAGTAGAATGGAACACTACACTACCTGGTGGAATGATGTGGAATGGAGGGCAATGTTTTGCAATGGAGTGGAATCGGCGTTAGGGTGACATTATAAAGGTCTCCAGAGTGGTTTGGAAGCGGAATGGTGCCTCCCTTGGTGGACTGTAAACAAATGAAATTGCTGGAATATTGGGGAATGAAGTGAAATGTTGTTGAATGGAGGGGAATTTGGTGTACTGTGATGCCATAGAGTGTTACAAATTGTTTAGAAAACGAATGAGCACTGTTGAACAGAATGGAATGCTATAGAAGGTGGTGTGATTTTAGAATGCAGTGCAAAGTTTTGAATAGAGTAGAATCTTGGGGATTCGTGTGGAATGGCATCTCAATGATGCAATAGGCTGCTACTGAATGGTTTCGTAGCTATTGGGCCTTCTTTTACATAATGGAATGCAATGAAATGTGGTGTAATGTTGCACAATAGAGTGCAATGCGGTGCTAATGAGTAGAACGTGGTGAAGTGTGACGCAACAGAGAGTTCCTGGTTTGGATAAGAATGGTTCCTACTTTGTCAGAATGAAACTCAGTAGATCTTGTTGGAATATTGGGAATGGAGTAGAATCTTGTGGAAGGGAATGGCTTGTGAAGGTACAGAATACGAATTTCAGTATTTGCTTGGAAACAAATATAGCTTTCCTTTGCAGAATGGAACACTACAGTACGTGGTGGAATGTTGTGGAATGGAGGGCAATGTTTTGCAATGGAGTGGAATCGGCGGTAGGGTGACATTATAAAGGTCAACAGAGTGGTTTGGAAGCTGAACGGTTCCTCCCTTGGTGGAATGTAAACAAATGAAATTGCTGGAATATTGGGGAATGAAGGGAAATGTTGTTGAATGGAGAGGAATTTGGTGTACTGTGATGCCATAGAATGTTATAAATTGTTTAGGAAACGAATGAGCCCTTTTGAAGAGAATGGAATGCTATAGAACGTTGTGTGATTTTTTGGAGTTAACATCAATTTTTTAGATTGGTGTTGATTCGAGAGCAATGTGACATAGTATAGGGTTCCTGAGTGGTTTCGAAGCAAATGGAGCTCTCTTTGATGGAATTGAAGGCCACAAAATATGGTGAGATGTTCAGTAATGGATTGGAAAACTGTTAAATGGACCGGAATAGTCTGTAATATGACGCAGAAGAGTGTTCCTCATTGTTTTCGAAAGGAATGGAGACTTATTTGACAGAATGGAATGCAATAGAACGTGGTGGCATGTTGTTTAATGGAGTAGATTCCTGTAGAACGGAGTGGAATGGCATTTGATGTGATGCAATAGACAGCACTTAATGTGTTGCAAGTGAACCTAAGCTTCTTTGTTGGATTGGAACAGAAAAGAATACAGTGGAATATTGCAAAATGAATTGGAGAGTTGTAGAATGGATTGTAATGGGGTGTAATGTCACTCAATGGACGCTTCCTGATTTTTCCGGAAAACAGTATAGCCTTCTTTTGCAGAATGGAACGCGATAGGACACAGTGGACTACTGTGGTATGGGGTGCTATGTTGTTTAATTGTGTTGAATCGTTTGTAATGTGATGCAATAAATGTTTCTGGAGTGATTTGGAAGCGAATGCAGCCTTGCTGGATGGTATCGAACATAATAGAACGTGGTGGAATGTTGCGGAATAGAGAGGAAGATTATGAAATGTAGTGTAATGGGAGTAATGTGATGCAATAGGGGATTCCTGAGAGATCTTGTAGAGAACGGCGAATTCTTTGTAAGAACGGAATGCCATAGAGGGCAATGGAATGTTTGGAAAGGGTAGAATCTTGTGGAATCATGTGCAATGGCATGTGAGTAGATGCAATAGGCTGCTCCTGAACGGATTGGAAGCTATGGAGCCTTCATTTACAGAACGGAATGCAATGGAATGTGCTGGAATGTTGCACAGTGGAGTGCAATGTGTGGTATTGGGTGGAACGTTGTGTAATGAGACTCAACAGAGAGTTCCTCGGTCTTTTGGAAACGAATGGTGCGTCCTTTGCCGGAATGTAAGCCAGTGAATGTACTGGAATATTGCAGAATGGAGTTAAATGCTGTGGAATGGAGTGGAATGGGTTGTAATGTGATGCAATAGAGGGTTACAGATTTTCGTAGGAACGAATGGAGCCTTCTTTGACAGAATCGAACACTATAGAATGTTGTGGAATTTTGTGTAGTTAAGTTAAATTTTGTAGAATGGTGTAGAATCCGTGCAATGTGACACAATATAGAGTTGCTGAGTGGTCTAGAAGAAAATGGAGCTCACTTTGATGGAATGGAATGCTACAGAACATGGTGATATGTTCAGGAATGGAGTGCAATATTGTGAAATGGACTGGAATCTTGTGTATTGTGAAGCAGTACAGTGTTCCTGATTGTTTTGCAAACGAATGGAGCCTTACTTGACAGAATGGAATGCAATAGAACGTGGTGGAATATTTTGGGATGTATTAGAATCTTGTAGAATTGAGTGGAATTTCATTTTATTTGATGCAGTAGACAGTCCTTAATGGATTGGAAGTGATTCGAGCCTTCTTTGTAGGAATGAGATGCAAAAGAACATAGTGGAACGTAGTGAAATGAAGGGGAGAGCTGTGGAATGGAGTGAAATGAGTTGTAATGTGACGCCATAGACGGTTCCTGAAAGTTTTGGAAAAGAGAGGATCTTTCTTTTCCAGAATGGAGCGCGATAGAACACGGTGGAGTGTTGTGGAATGGAGTTAAATTTGTTGAAATGTGACGCAGTACAGTTATCCGCACTGATTTCTAATCAAAGCAGCCTTGCTGGATGGACTCAAACGTAATAGAACGCGGTGGAATGTTGTGAAATTGAGTGTAATGGGATATAATGTGATGCAGTAGAGGGTTCCTGTGAGATTTTGTAGCGACTGGTGCCTTCTTTGTAACAGTGGAATGCCATAGAATGCAGTGGAATGATTTGAATAGAGTAAATTCTTGCGGATTCTTGTGGAATGGCTTCTGAAATGATTCAATTGGCTGCTCCTGAATGGTTTGGTAGCTGTGGGGCCTTCTTTTATATAATGGAATGCAATGGAGTGTGGTTGAATATGGCACAATAGAGAGCAATGCTGTGCTATTGAGTAGAACGTGGTGTAGTGTGACGCAACAGAGAGTTCCTGGGTTTGGAGAAGAATGGTTCCTACTTTGTCAGAATGAAACTCAGTAGATCTTGTGGGAATATTGGGAGTGGAGTAAAAACTTGTGTAAAGGAATGGCTTATGAATGTACAGAATATGAAATTCAGTAATTGCTTGGAAACAAATAGAGTTTTCCTAGTAGAATGGAACACTACACTACCTGGTGGAATGATGTGGAATGGAGGGCAATGTTTTGCAATGGAGTGGAATCGGCGTTAGGGTGACATTATAAAGGTCTCCAGAGTGGTTTGGAAGCGGAATGGTGCCTCCCTTGGTGGAATGTAAACAAATGAAATTGCTGGAATATTGGGGAATGAAGTGAAATGTTGTTGAATGGAGGGGAATTTGGTGTACTGTGATGCCATAGAGTGTTACAAATTGTTTAGAAAACGAATGAGCACTGTTGAACAGAATGGAATGCTATAGAAGGTGGTGTGATTTTAGAATGCAGTGCAAAGTTTTGAATAGAGTAGAATCTTGTCGATTCGTGTGGAATGGCATCTCAATGATGCAATAGGCTGCTACTGAATGGTTTCGTAGCTATTGGGCCTTCTTTTACATAATGGAATGCAATGAAATGTGGTGTAATGTTGCACAATAGAGTGCAATGCGGTGCTAATGAGTAGAACGTGGTGAAGTGTGACGCAACAGAGAGTTCCTGGTTTGGATAAGAATGGTTCCTACTTTGTCAGAATGAAACTCAGTAGATCTTGTTGGAATATTGGGAATGGAGTAGAATCTTGTGGAAGGGAATGGCTTGTGAAGGTACAGAATACGAATTTCAGTATTTGCTTGGAAACAAATATAGCTTTCCTTTGCAGAATGGAACACTACAGTACGTGGTGGAATGTTGTGGAATGGAGGGCAATGTTTTGCAATGGAGTGGAATCGGCGGTAGGGTGACATTATAAAGGTCAACAGAGTGGTTTGGAAGCTGAACGGTTCCTCCCTTGGTGGAATGTAAACAAATGAAATTGCTGGAATATTGGGGAATGAAGTGAAATGTTGTTGAATGGAGAGGAATTTGGTGTACTGTGATGCCATAGAATGTTATAAATTGTTTAGGAAACGAATGAGCCCTTTTGAAGAGAATGGAATGCTATAGAACGTTGTGTGATTTTTTGGAGTTAACATCAATTTTTTAGATTGGTGTTGATTCGAGAGCAATGTGACATAGTATAGGGTTCCTGAGTGGTTTCGAAGCAAATGGAGCTCTCTTTGATGGAATTGAAGGCCACAAAATATGGTGAGATGTTCAGTAATGGATTGGAAAACTGTTAAATGGACCGGAATAGTCTGTAATATGACGCAGAAGAGTGTTCCTCATTGTTTTCGAAAGGAATGGAGACTTATTTGACAGAATGGAATGCAATAGAACGTGGTGGCATGTTGTTTAATGGAGTAGATTCCTGTAGAACGGAGTGGAATGGCATTTGATGTGATGCAATAGACAGCACTTAATGTGTTGCAAGTGAACCTAAGCTTCTTTGTTGGATTGGAACAGAAAAGAATACAGTGGAATATTGCAAAATGAATTGGAGAGTTGTAGAATGGATTGTAATGGGGTGTAATGTCACTCAATGGACGCTTCCTGATTTTTCCGGAAAACAGTATAGCCTTCTTTTGCAGAATGGAACGCGATAGGACACAGTGGACTACTGTGGTATGGGGTGCTATGTTGTTTAATTGTGTTGAATCGGTTGTAATGTGATGCAATAAATGTTTCTGGAGTGATTTGGAAGCGAATGCAGCCATGCTGGATGGTATCGAACATAATAGAACGTGGTGGAATGTTGCGGAATAGAGAGGAAGATTATGAAATGTAGTGTAATGGGAGTAATGTGATGCAATAGGGGATTCCTGAGAGATCTTGTAGAGAACGGCGAATTCTTTGTAAGAACGGAATGCCATAGAGGGCAATGGAATGTTTGGAAAGGGTAGAATCTTGTGGAATCATGTGCAATGGCATGTGAGTAGATGCAATAGGCTGCTCCTGAACGGATTGGAAGCTATGGAGCCTTCATTTACAGAACGGAATGCAATGGAATGTGCTGGAATGTTGCACAGTGGAGTGCAATGTGTGGTATTGGGTGGAACGTTGTGTAATGAGACTCAACAGAGAGTTCCTCGGTCTTTTGGAAACGAATGGTGCGTCCTTTGCCGGAATGTAAGCCAGTGAATGTACTGGAATATTGCAGAATGGAGTTAAATGCTGTGGAATGGAGTGGAATGGGTTGTAATGTGATGCAATAGAGGGTTACAGATTTTCGTAGGAACGAATGGAGCCTTCTTTGACAGAATCGAACACTATAGAATGTTGTGGAATTTTGTGTAGTTAAGTTAAATTTTGTAGAATGGTGTAGAATCCGTGCAATGTGACACAATATAGAGTTGCTGAGTGGTCTAGAAGCAAATGGAGCTCACTTTGATGGAATGGAATGCAACAGAACATGGTGATATGTTCAGGAATGGAGTGCAATATTGTGAAATGGACTGGAATCTTGTGTATTGTGAAGCAGTACAGTGTTCCTGATTGTTTTGCAAACGAATGGAGCCTTACTTGACAGAATGGAATGCAATAGAACGTGGTGGAATATTTTGGGATGTATTAGAATCTTGTAGAATTGAGTGGAATTTCATTTTATTTGATGCAGTAGACAGTCCTTAATGGATTGGAAGTGATTCGAGCCTTCTTTGTAGGAATGAGATGCAAAAGAACATAGTGGAACGTAGTGAAATGAAGGGGAGAGCTGTGGAATGGAGTGAAATGAGTTGTAATGTGACGCCATAGACGGTTCCTGAAAGTTTTGGAAAAGAGAGGATCTTTCTTTTCCAGAATGGAGCGCGATAGAACACGGTGGAGTGTTGTGGAATGGAGTTAAATCGGTTGAAATGTGACGCAGTACAGTTATCCGCACTGATTTCTAATCAAAGCAGCCTTGCTGGATGGACTCAAACGTAATAGAACGCGGTGGAATGTTGTGAAATTGAGTGTAATGGGATATAATGTGATGCAGTAGAGGGTTCCTGTGAGATTTTGTAGCGACTGGTGCCTTCTTTGTAACAGTGGAATGCCATAGAATGCAGTGGAATGATTTGAATAGAGTAAATTCTTGCGGTTTCTTATGGAATGGCTTCTGAAATGATTCAATTGGCTGCTCCTGAATGGTTTGGTAGCTGTGGGGCCTTCTTTTATATAATGGAATGCAATGGAGTGTGGTTGAATATGGCACAATAGAGAGCAATGCTGTGCTATTGAGTAGAACGTGGTGTAGTGTGACGCAACAGAGAGTTCCTGGGTTTGGAGAAGAATGGTTCCTACTTTGTCAGAATGAAACTCAGTAGATCTTGTGGGAATATTGGGAGTGGAGTAAAAACTTGTGTAAGGGAATGGCTTATGAATGTACAGAATATGAAATTCAGTAATTGCTTGGAAACAAATAGAGTTTTCCTAGTAGAATGGAACACTACACTACCTGGTGGAATGATGTTTAATGGAGGGCAATGTTTTGCAATGGAGTGGAATCGGCGTTAGGGTGACATTATAAAGGTCTCCAGAGTGGTTTGGAAGCGGAATGGTGCCTCCCTTGGTGGAATGTAAACAAATGAAATTGCTGGAATATTGGGGAATGAAGTGAAATGTTGTTGAATGGAGGGGAATTTGGTGTACTGTGATGCCATAGAGTGTTACAAATTGTTTAGAAAACGAATGAGCACTGTTGAACAGAATGGAATGCTATAGAAGGTGGTGTGATTTTAGAATGCAGTGCAAAGTTTTGAATAGAGTAGAATCTTGTCGATTCGTGTGGAATGGCATCTCAATGATTCAATAGGCTGCTACTGAATGGTTTCGTACCTATTGGGCCTTCTTTTACATAATGGAATGCAATGAAATGTGGTGTAATGTTGCACAATAGAGTGCAATGCGGTGCTAATGAGTAGAACGTGGTGAAGTGTGACGCAACAGAGAGTTCCTGGTTTGGATAAGAATGGTTCCTACTTTGTCAGAATGAAACTCAGTAGATCTTGTTGGAATATTGGGAATGGAGTAGAATCTTGTGGAAGGGAATGGCTTGTGAAGGTACAGAATACGAATTTCAGTATTTGCTTGGAAACAAATATAGCTTTCCTTTGCAGAATGGAACACTACAGTACGTGGTGGAATGTTGTGGAATGGAGGGCAATGTTTTGCAATGGAGTGGAATCGGCGGTAGGGTGACATTATAAAGGTCAACAGAGTGGTTTGGAAGCTGAACGGTTCCTCCCTTGGTGGAATGTAAACAAATGAAATTGCTGGAATATTGGGGAATGAAGTGAAATGTTGTTGAATGGAGAGGAATTTGGTGTACTGTGATGCCATAGAATGTTATAAATTGTTTAGGAAACGAATGAGCCCTTTTGAAGAGAATGGAATGCTATAGAACGTTGTGTGATTTTTTGGAGTTAACATCAATTTTTTAGATTGGTGTTGATTCGAGAGCAATGTGACATAGTATAGGGTTCCTGAGTGGTTTCGAAGCAAATGGAGCTCTCTTTGATGGAATTGAAGGCCACAAAATATGGTGAGATGTTCAGTAATGGATTGGAAAACTGTTAAATGGACCGGAATAGTCTGTAATATGACGCAGAAGAGTGTTCCTCATTGTTTTCGAAAGGAATGGAGACTTATTTGACAGAATGGAATGCAATAGAACGTGGTGGCATGTTGTTTAATGGAGTAGATTCCTGTAGAACGGAGTGGAATGGCATTTGATGTGATGCAATAGACAGCACTTAATGTGTTGCAAGTGAACCTAAGCTTCTTTGTTGGATTGGAACAGAAAAGAATACAGTGGAATATTGCAAAATGAATTGGAGAGTTGTAGAATGGATTGTAATGGGGTGTAATGTCACTCAATGGACGCTTCCTGATTTTTCCGGAAAACAGTATAGCCTTCTTTTGCAGAATGGAACGCGATAGGACACAGTGGACTACTGTGGTATGGGGTGCTATGTTGTTTAATTGTGTTGAATCGGTTGTAATGTGATGCAATAAATGTTTCTGGAGTGATTTGGAAGCGAATGCAGCCATGCTGGATGGTATCGAACATAATAGAACGTGGTGGAATGTTGCGGAATAGAGAGGAAGATTATGAAATGTAGTGTAATGGGAGTAATGTGATGCAATAGGGGATTCCTGAGAGATCTTGTAGAGAACGGCGAATTCTTTGTAAGAACGGAATGCCATAGAGGGCAATGGAATGTTTGGAAAGGGTAGAATCTTGTGGAATCATGTGCAATGGCATGTGAGTAGATGCAATAGGCTGCTCCTGAACGGATTGGAAGCTATGGAGCCTTCATTTACAGAACGGAATGCAATGGAATGTGCTGGAATGTTGCACAGTGGAGTGCAATGTGTGGTATTGGGTGGAACGTTGTGTAATGAGACTCAACAGAGAGTTCCTCGGTCTTTTGGAAACGAATGGTGCGTCCTTTGCCGGAATGTAAGCCAGTGAATGTACTGGAATATTGCAGAATGGAGTTAAATGCTGTGGAATGGAGTGGAATGGGTTGTAATGTGATGCAATAGAGGGTTACAGATTTTCGTAGGAACGAATGGAGCCTTCTTTGACAGAATCGAACACTATAGAATGTTGTGGAATTTTGTGTAGTTAAGTTAAATTTTGTAGAATGGTGTAGAATCCGTGCAATGTGACACAATATAGAGTTGCTGAGTGGTCTAGAAGCAAATGGAGCTCACTTTGATGGAATGGAATGCAACAGAACATGGTGATATGTTCAGGAATGGAGTGCAATATTGTGAAATGGACTGGAATCTTGTGTATTGTGAAGCAGTACAGTGTTCCTGATTGTTTTGCAAACGAATGGAGCCTTACTTGACAGAATGGAATGCAATAGAACGTGGTGGAATATTTTGGGATGTATTAGAATCTTGTAGAATTGAGTGGAATTTCATTTTATTTGATGCAGTAGACAGTCCTTAATGGATTGGAAGTGATTCGAGCCTTCTTTGTAGGAATGAGATGCAAAAGAACATAGTGGAACGTAGTGAAATGAAGGGGACAGCTGTGGAATGGAGTGAAATGAGTTGTAATGTGACGCCATAGACGGTTCCTGAAAGTTTTGGAAAAGAGAGGATCTTTCTTTTCCAGAATGGAGCGCGATAGAACACGGTGGAGTGTTGTGGAATGGAGTTAAATCGGTTGAAATGTGACGCAGTACAGTTATCCGCACTGATTTCTAATCAAAGCAGCCTTGCTGGATGGACTCAAACGTAATAGAACGCGGTGGAATGTTGTGAAATTGAGTGTAATGGGATATAATGTGATGCAGTAGAGGGTTCCTGTGAGATTTTGTAGCGACTGGTGCCTTCTTTGTAACAGTGGAATGCCATAGAATGCAGTGGAATGATTTGAATAGAGTAAATTCTTGCGGTTTCTTATGGAATGGCTTCTGAAATGATTCAATTGGCTGCTCCTGAATGGTTTGGTAGCTGTGGGGCCTTCTTTTATATAATGGAATGCAATGGAGTGTGGTTGAATATGGCACAATAGAGAGCAATGCTGTGCTATTGAGTAGAACGTGGTGTAGTGTGACGCAACAGAGAGTTCCTGGGTTTGGAGAAGAATGGTTCCTACTTTGTCAGAATGAAACTCAGTAGATCTTGTGGGAATATTGGGAGTGGAGTAAAAACTTGTGTAAGGGAATGGCTTATGAATGTACAGAATATGAAATTCAGTAATTGCTTGGAAACAAATAGAGTTTTCCTAGTAGAATGGAACACTACACTACCTGGTGGAATGATGTTTAATGGAGGGCAATGTTTTGCAATGGAGTGGAATCGGCGTTAGGGTGACATTATAAAGGTCTCCAGAGTGGTTTGGAAGCGGAATGGTGCCTCCCTTGGTGGAATGTAAACAAATGAAATTGCTGGAATATTGGGGAATGAAGTGAAATGTTGTTGAATGGAGGGGAATTTGGTGTACTGTGATGCCATAGAGTGTTACAAATTGTTTAGAAAACGAATGAGCACTGTTGAACAGAATGGAATGCTATAGAAGGTGGTGTGATTTTAGAATGCAGTGCAAAGTTTTGAATAGAGTAGAATCTTGTCGATTCGTGTGGAATGGCATCTCAATGATTCAATAGGCTGCTACTGAATGGTTTCGTACCTATTGGGCCTTCTTTTACATAATGGAATGCAATGAAATGTGGTGTAATGTTGCACAATAGAGTGCAATGCGGTGCTAATGAGTAGAACGTGGTGAAGTGTGACGCAACAGAGAGTTCCTGGTTTGGATAAGAATGGTTCCTACTTTGTCAGAATGAAACTCAGTAGATCTTGTTGGAATATTGGGAATGGAGTAGAATCTTGTGGAAGGGAATGGCTTGTGAAGGTACAGAATACGAATTTCAGTATTTGCTTGGAAACAAATATAGCTTTCCTTTGCAGAATGGAACACTACAGTACGTGGTGGAATGTTGTGGAATGGAGGGCAATGTTTTGCAATGGAGTGGAATCGGCGGTAGGGTGACATTATAAAGGTCAACAGAGTGGTTTGGAAGCTGAACGGTTCCTCCCTTGGTGGAATGTAAACAAATGAAATTGCTGGAATATTGGGGAATGAAGTGAAATGTTGTTGAATGGAGAGGAATTTGGTGTACTGTGATGCCATAGAATGTTATAAATTGTTTAGGAAACGAATGAGCCCTTTTGAAGAGAATGGAATGCTATAGAACGTTGTGTGATTTTTTGGAGTTAACATCAATTTTTTAGATTGGTGTTGATTCGAGAGCAATGTGACATAGTATAGGGTTCCTGAGTGGTTTCGAAGCAAATGGAGCTCTCTTTGATGGAATTGAAGGCCACAAAATATGGTGAGATGTTCAGTAATGGATTGGAAAACTGTTAAATGGACCGGAATAGTCTGTAATATGACGCAGAAGAGTGTTCCTCATTGTTTTCGAAAGGAATGGAGACTTATTTGACAGAATGGAATGCAATAGAACGTGGTGGCATGTTGTTTAATGGAGTAGATTCCTGTAGAACGGAGTGGAATGGCATTTGATGTGATGCAATAGACAGCACTTAATGTGTTGCAAGTGAACCTAAGCTTCTTTGTTGGATTGGAACAGAAAAGAATACAGTGGAATATTGCAAAATGAATTGGAGAGTTGTAGAATGGATTGTAATGGGGTGTAATGTCACTCAATGGACGCTTCCTGATTTTTCCGGAAAACAGTATAGCCTTCTTTTGCAGAATGGAACGCGATAGGACACAGTGGACTACTGTGGTATGGGGTGCTATGTTGTTTAATTGTGTTGAATCGGTTGTAATGTGATGCAATAAATGTTTCTGGAGTGATTTGGAAGCGAATGCAGCCATGCTGGATGGTATCGAACATAATAGAACGTGGTGGAATGTTGCGGAATAGAGAGGAAGATTATGAAATGTAGTGTAATGGGAGTAATGTGATGCAATAGGGGATTCCTGAGAGATCTTGTAGAGAACGGCGAATTCTTTGTAAGAACGGAATGCCATAGAGGGCAATGGAATGTTTGGAATGGGTAGAATCTTGTGGAATCATGTGCAATGGCATGTGAGTAGATGCAATAGGCTGCTCCTGAACGGATTGGAAGCTATGGAGCCTTCATTTACAGAACGGAATGCAATGGAATGTGCTGGAATGTTGCACAGTGGAGTGCAATGTGTGGTATTGGGTGGAACGTTGTGTAATGAGACTCAACAGAGAGTTCCTCGGTCTTTTGGAAACGAATGGTGCGTCCTTTGCCGGAATGTAAGCCAGTGAATGTACTGGAATATTGCAGAATGGAGTTAAATGCTGTGGAATGGAGTGGAATGGGTTGTAATGTGATGCAATAGAGGGTTACAGATTTTCGTAGGAACGAATGGAGCCTTCTTTGACAGAATCGAACACTATAGAATGTTGTGGAATTTTGTGTAGTTAAGTTAAATTTTGTAGAATGGTGTAGAATCCGTGCAATGTGACACAATATAGAGTTGCTGAGTGGTCTAGAAGAAAATGGAGCTCACTTTGATGGAATGGAATGCAACAGAACATGGTGATATGTTCAGGAATGGAGTGCAATATTGTGAAATGGACTGGAATCTTGTGTATTGTGAAGCAGTACAGTGTTCCTGATTGTTTTGCAAACGAATGGAGCCTTACTTGACAGAATGGAATGCAATAGAACGTGGTGGAATATTTTGGGATGTATTAGAATCTTGTAGAATTGAGTGGAATTTCATTTTATTTGATGCAGTAGACAGTCCTTAATGGATTGGAAGTGATTCGAGCCTTCTTTGTAGGAATGAGATGCAAAAGAACATAGTGGAACGTAGTGAAATGAAGGGGAGAGCCGTGGAATGGAGTGGAATGAGTTGTAATGTGACGCCATAGACGGTTCCTGAAAGTTTTGGAAAAGAGAGGATCTTTCTTTTCCAGAATGGAGCGCGATAGAACACGGTGGAGTGTTGTGGAATGGAGTTAAATCGGTTGAAATGTGAAGCACTAAAGGGATTCGAAGAGATTTTTAATCAAATGCAGCCTTGCTGGTAGGAATCAAACGTAAAAGAACGCGGTGGAATGTTGTGAAATGGAGTGTAATGGGATATAATGTGATGCAGTAGAGGGTTCCTGTGAGATTTTGTAGCGACTGGTGCCTTCTTTGTAACAGTGGAATGCCATAGAATGCAGTGGAATGATTTGAATAGAGTAAATTCTTGCGGATTCTTGTGGAATGGCTTCTGAAATGATTCAATTGGCTGCTCCTGAATGGTTTGGTAGCTGTGGGGCCTTCTTTTATATAATGGAATGCAATGGAGTGTGGTTGAATATGGCACAATAGAGAGCAATGCTGTGCTATTGAGTAGAACGTGGTGTAGTGTGACGCAACAGAGAGTTCCTGGGTTTGGAGAAGAATGGTTCCTACTTTGTCAGAATGAAACTCAGTAGATCTTGTGGGAATATTGGGAGTGGAGTAAAAACTTGTGTAAGGGAATGGCTTATGAATGTACAGAATATGAAATTCAGTAATTGCTTGGAAACAAATAGAGTTTTCCTAGTAGAATGGAACACTACACTACCTGGTGGAATGATGTGGAATGGAGGGCAATGTTTTGCAATGGAGTGGAATCGGCGTTAGGGTGATATTATAAAGGTCTCCAGAGTGGTTTGGAAGCGGAATGGTGCCTCCCTTGGTGGAATGTAAACAAATGAAATTGCTGGAATATTGGGGAATGAAGTGAAATGTTGTTGAATGGAGGGGAATTTGGTGTACTGTGATGCCATAGAGTGTTACAAATTGTTTAGAAAACGAATGAGCACTGTTGAACAGAATGGAATGCTATAGAAGGTGGTGTGATTTTAGAATGCAGTGCAAAGTTTTGAATAGAGTAGAATCTTGTCGATTCGTGTGGAATGGCATCTCAATGATGCAATAGGCTGCTACTGAATGGTTTCGTAGCTATTGGGCCTTCTTTTACATAATGGAATGCAATGAAATGTGGTGTAATGTTGCACAATAGAGTGCAATGCGGTGCTAATGAGTAGAACGTGGTGAAGTGTGACGCAACAGAGAGTTCCTGGTTTGGATAAGAATGGTTCCTACTTTGTCAGAATGAAACTCAGTAGATCTTGTTGGAATATTGGGAATGGAGTAGAATCTTGTGGAAGGGAATGGCTTGTGAAGGTACAGAATACGAATTTCAGTATTTGCTTGGAAACAAATATAGCTTTCCTTTGCAGAATGGAACACTACAGTACGTGGTGGAATGTTGTGGAATGGAGGGCAATGTAGCTCAATGGAGTGGAATCGGCGGTAGGGTGACATTATAAAGGTCAACAGAGTGGTTTGGAAGCTGAACGGTTCCTCCCTTGGTGGAATGTAAACAAATGAAATTGCTGGAATATTGGGGAATGAAGTGAAATGTTGTTGAATGGAGAGGAATTTGGTGTACTGTGATGCCATAGAATGTTATAAATTGTTTAGGAAACGAATGAGCCCTTTTGAAGAGAATGGAATGCTATAGAACGTTGTGTGATTTTTTGGAGTTAACATCAATTTTTTAGATTGGTGTTGATTCGAGAGCAATGTGACATAGTATAGGGTTCCTGAGTGGTTTCGAAGCAAATGGAGCTCTCTTTGATGGAATTGAAGGCCACAAAATATGGTGAGATGTTCAGTAATGGATTGGAAAACTGTTAAATGGACCGGAATAGTCTGTAATATGACGCAGAAGAGTGTTCCTCATTGTTTTCGAAAGGAATGGAGACTTATTTGACAGAATGGAATGCAATAGAACGTGGTGGCATGTTGTTTAATGGAGTAGATTCCTGTAGAACGGAGTGGAATGGCATTTGATGTGATGCAATAGACAGCACTTAATGTGTTGCAAGTGAACCTAAGCTTCTTTGTTGGATTGGAACAGAAAAGAATACAGTGGAATATTGCAAAATGAATTGGAGAGTTGTAGAATGGATTGTAATGGGGTGTAATGTCACTCAATGGACGCTTCCTGATTTTTCCGGAAAACAGTATAGCCTTCTTTTGCAGAATGGAACGCGATAGGACACAGTGGACTACTGTGGTATGGGGTGCTATGTTGTTTAATTGTGTTGAATCGGTTGTAATGTGATGCAATAAATGTTTCTGGAGTGATTTGGAAGCGAATGCAGCCATGCTGGATGGTATCGAACATAATAGAACGTGGTGGAATGTTGCGGAATAGAGAGGAAGATTATGAAATGTAGTGTAATGGGAGTAATGTGATGCAATAGGGGATTCCTGAGAGATCTTGTAGAGAACGGCGAATTCTTTGTAAGAACGGAATGCCATAGAGGGCAATGGAATGTTTGGAATGGGTAGAATCTTGTGGAATCATGTGCAATGGCATGTGAGTAGATGCAATAGGCTGCTCCTGAACGGATTGGAAGCTATGGAGCCTTCATTTACAGAACGGAATGCAATGGAATGTGCTGGAATGTTGCACAGTGGAGTGCAATGTGTGGTATTGGGTGGAACGTTGTGTAATGAGACTCAACAGAGAGTTCCTCGGTCTTTTGGAAACGAATGGTGCGTCCTTTGCCGGAATGTAAGCCAGTGAATGTACTGGAATATTGCAGAATGGAGTTAAATGCTGTGGAATGGAGTGGAATGGGTTGTAATGTGATGCAATAGAGGGTTACAGATTTTCGTAGGAACGAATGGAGCCTTCTTTGACAGAATCGAACACTATAGAATGTTGTGGAATTTTGTGTAGTTAAGTTAAATTTTGTAGAATGGTGTAGAATCCGTGCAATGTGACACAATATAGAGTTGCTGAGTGGTCTAGAAGAAAATGGAGCTCACTTTGATGGAATGGAATGCAACAGAACATGGTGATATGTTCAGGAATGGAGTGCAATATTGTGAAATGGACTGGAATCTTGTGTATTGTGAAGCAGTACAGTGTTCCTGATTGTTTTGCAAACGAATGGAGCCTTACTTGACAGAATGGAATGCAATAGAACGTGGTGGAATATTTTGGGATGTATTAGAATCTTGTAGAATTGAGTGGAATTTCATTTTATTTGATGCAGTAGACAGTCCTTAATGGATTGGAAGTGATTCGAGCCTTCTTTGTAGGAATGAGATGCAAAAGAACATAGTGGAACGTAGTGAAATGAAGGGGAGAGCCGTGGAATGGAGTGGAATGAGTTGTAATGTGACGCCATAGACGGTTCCTGAAAGTTTTGGAAAAGAGAGGATCTTTCTTTTCCAGAATGGAGCGCGATAGAACACGGTGGAGTGTTGTGGAATGGAGTTAAATCGGTTGAAATGTGAAGCACTAAAGGGATTCGAAGAGATTTTTAATCAAATGCAGCCTTGCTGGTAGGAATCAAACGTAAAAGAACGCGGTGGAATGTTGTGAAATGGAGTGTAATGGGATATAATGTGATGCAGTAGAGGGTTCCTGTGAGATTTTGTAGCGACTGGTGCCTTCTTTGTAACAGTGGAATGCCATAGAATGCAGTGGAATGATTTGAATAGAGTAAATTCTTGCGGATTCTTGTGGAATGGCTTCTGAAATGATTCAATTGGCTGCTCCTGAATGGTTTGGTAGCTGTGGGGCCTTCTTTTATATAATGGAATGCAATGGAGTGCGGTGGAATATGGCACAATAGAGAGCAATGCTGTGCTATTGAGTAGAACGTGGTGTAGTGTGACGCAACAGAGAGTTCCTGGGTTTGGAGAAGAATGGTTCCTACTTTGTCAGAATGAAACTCAGTAGATCTTGTGGGAATATTGGGAGTGGAGTAAAAACTTGTGTAAGGGAATGGCTTATGAATGTACAGAATATGAAATTCAGTAATTGCTTGGAAACAAATAGAGTTTTCCTAGTAGAATGGAACACTACACTACCTGGTGGAATGATGTGGAATGGAGGGCAATGTTTTGCAATGGAGTGGAATCGGCGTTAGGGTGACATTATAAAGGTCTCCAGAGTGGTTTGGAAGCGGAATGGTGCCTCCCTTGGTGGAATGTAAACAAATGAAATTGCTGGAATATTGGGGAATGAAGTGAAATGTTGTTGAATGGAGGGGAATTTGGTGTACTGTGATGCCATAGAGTGTTACAAATTGTTTAGAAAACGAATGAGCACTGTTGAACAGAATGGAATGCTATAGAAGGTGGTGTGATTTTAGAATGCAGTGCAAAGTTTTGAATAGAGTAGAATCTTGTCGATTCGTGTGGAATGGCATCTCAATGATGCAATAGGCTGCTACTGAATGGTTTCGTAGCTATTGGGCCTTCTTTTACATAATGGAATGCAATGGAATGTGGTGTAATGTTGCACAATAGAGTGCAATGCGGTGCTAATGAGTAGAACGTGGTGAAGTGTGACGCAACAGAGAGTTCCTGGTTTGGATAAGAATGGTTCCTACTTTGTCAGAATGAAACTCAGTAGATCTTGTTGGAATATTGGGAATGGAGTAGAATCTTGTGGAAGGGAATGGCTTGTGAAGGTACAGAATACGAATTTCAGTATTTGCTTGGAAACAAATATAGCTTTCCTTTGCAGAATGGAACACTACAGTACGTGGTGGAATGTTGTGGAATGGAGGGCAATGTTTTGCAATGGAGTGGAATCGGCGGTAGGGTGACATTATAAAGGTCAACAGAGTGGTTTGGAAGCTGAACGGTTCCTCCCTTGGTGGAATGTAAACAAATGAAATTGCTGGAATATTGGGGAATGAAGTGAAATGTTGTTGAATGGAGAGGAATTTGGTGTACTGTGATGCCATAGAATGTTATAAATTGTTTAGGAAACGAATGAGCCCTTTTGAAGAGAATGGAATGCTATAGAACGTTGTGTGATTTTTTGGAGTTAACATCAATTTTTTAGATTGGTGTTGATTCGAGAGCAATGTGACATAGTATAGGGTTCCTGAGTGGTTTCGAAGCAAATGGAGCTCTCTTTGATGGAATTGAAGGCCACAAAATATGGTGAGATGTTCAGTAATGGATTGGAAAACTGTTAAATGGACCGGAATAGTCTGTAATATGACGCAGAAGAGTGTTCCTCATTGTTTTCGAAAGGAATGGAGACTTATTTGACAGAATGGAATGCAATAGAACGTGGTGGCATGTTGTTTAATGGAGTAGATTCCTGTAGAACGGAGTGGAATGGCATTTGATGTGATGCAATAGACAGCACTTAATGTGTTGCAAGTGAACCTAAGCTTCTTTGTTGGATTGGAACAGAAAAGAATACAGTGGAATATTGCAAAATGAATTGGAGAGTTGTAGAATGGATTGTAATGGGGTGTAATGTCACTCAATGGACGCTTCCTGATTTTTCCGGAAAACAGTATAGCCTTCTTTTGCAGAATGGAACGCGATAGGACACAGTGGACTACTGTGGTATGGGGTGCTATGTTGTTTAATTGTGTTGAATCGGTTGTAATGTGATGCAATAAATGTTTCTGGAGTGATTTGGAAGCGAATGCAGCCATGCTGGATGGTATCGAACATAATAGAACGTGGTGGAATGTTGCGGAATAGAGAGGAAGATTATGAAATGTAGTGTAATGGGAGTAATGTGATGCAATAGGGGATTCCTGAGAGATCTTGTAGAGAACGGCGAATTCTTTGTAAGAACGGAATGCCATAGAGGGCAATGGAATGTTTGGAAAGGGTAGAATCTTGTGGAATCATGTGCAATGGCATGTGAGTAGATGCAATAGGCTGCTCCTGAACGGATTGGAAGCTATGGAGCCTTCATTTACAGAACGGAATGCAATGGAATGTGCTGGAATGTTGCACAGTGGAGTGCAATGTGTGGTATTGGGTGGAACGTTGTGTAATGAGACTCAACAGAGAGTTCCTCGGTCTTTTGGAAACGAATGGTGCGTCCTTTGCCGGAATGTAAGCCAGTGAATGTACTGGAATATTGCAGAATGGAGTTAAATGCTGTGGAATGGAGTGGAATGGGTTGTAATGTGATGCAATAGAGGGTTACAGATTTTCGTAGGAACGAATGGAGCCTTCTTTGACAGAATCGAACACTATAGAATGTTGTGGAATTTTGTGTAGTTAAGTTAAATTTTGTAGAATGGTGTAGAATCCGTGCAATGTGACACAATATAGAGTTGCTGAGTGGTCTAGAAGCAAATGGAGCTCACTTTGATGGAATGGAATGCAACAGAACATGGTGATATGTTCAGGAATGGAGTGCAATATTGTGAAATGGACTGGAATCTTGTGTATTGTGAAGCAGTACAGTGTTCCTGATTGTTTTGCAAACGAATGGAGCCTTACTTGACAGAATGGAATGCAATAGAACGTGGTGGAATATTTTGGGATGTATTAGAATCTTGTAGAATTGAGTGGAATTTCATTTTATTTGATGCAGTAGACAGTCCTTAATGGATTGGAAGTGATTCGAGCCTTCTTTGTAGGAATGAGATGCAAAAGAACATAGTGGAACGTAGTGAAATGAAGGGGAGAGCCGTGGAATGGAGTGGAATGAGTTGTAATGTGACGCCATAGACGGTTCCTGAAAGTTTTGGAAAAGAGAGGATCTTTCTTTTCCAGAATGGAGCGCGATAGAACACGGTGGAGTGTTGTGGAATGGAGTTAAATCGGTTGAAATGTGAAGCACTAAAGGGATTCGAAGAGATTTTTAATCAAATGCAGCCTTGCTGGTAGGAATCAAACGTAAAAGAACGCGGTGGAATGTTGTGAAATGGAGTGTAATGGGATATAATGTGATGCAGTAGAGGGTTCCTGTGAGATTTTGTAGCGACTGGTGCCTTCTTTGTAACAGTGGAATGCCATAGAATGCAGTGGAATGATTTGAATAGAGTAAATTCTTGCGGATTCTTGTGGAATGGCTTCTGAAATGATTCAATTGGCTGCTCCTGAATGGTTTGGTAGCTGTGGGGCCTTCTTTTATATAATGGAATGCAATGGAGTGTGGTTGAATATGGCACAATAGAGAGCAATGCTGTGCTATTGAGTAGAACGTGGTGTAGTGTGACGCAACAGAGAGTTCCTGGGTTTGGAGAAGAATGGTTCCTACTTTGTCAGAATGAAACTCAGTAGATCTTGTGGGAATATTGGGAGTGGAGTAAAAACTTGTGTAAGGGAATGGCTTATGAATGTACAGAATATGAAATTCAGTAATTGCTTGGAAACAAATAGAGTTTTCCTAGTAGAATGGAACACTACACTACCTGGTGGAATGATGTGGAATGGAGGGCAATGTTTTGCAATGGAGTGGAATCGGCGTTAGGGTGACATTATAAAGGTCTCCAGAGTGGTTTGGAAGCGGAATGGTGCCTCCCTTGGTGGAATGTAAACAAATGAAATTGCTGGAATATTGGGGAATGAAGTGAAATGTTGTTGAATGGAGGGGAATTTGGTGTACTGTGATGCCATAGAGTGTTACAAATTGTTTAGAAAACGAATGAGCACTGTTGAACAGAATGGAATGCTATAGAAGGTGGTGTGATTTTAGAATGCAGTGCAAAGTTTTGAATAGAGTAGAATCTTGTCGATTCGTGTGGAATGGCATCTCAATGATGCAATAGGCTGCTACTGAATGGTTTCGTAGCTATTGGGCCTTCTTTTACATAATGGAATGCAATGAAATGTGGTGTAATGTTGCACAATAGAGTGCAATGCGGTGCTAATGAGTAGAACGTGGTGAAGTGTGACGCAACAGAGAGTTCCTGGTTTGGATAAGAATGGTTCCTACTTTGTCAGAATGAAACTCAGTAGATCTTGTTGGAATATTGGGAATGGAGTAGAATCTTGTGGAAGGGAATGGCTTGTGAAGGTACAGAATACGAATTTCAGTATTTGCTTGGAAACAAATATAGCTTTCCTTTGCAGAATGGAACACTACAGTACGTGGTGGAATGTTGTGGAATGGAGGGCAATGTAGCTCAATGGAGTGGAATCGGCGGTAGGGTGACATTATAAAGGTCAACAGAGTGGTTTGGAAGCTGAACGGTTCCTCCCTTGGTGGAATGTAAACAAATGAAATTGCTGGAATATTGGGGAATGAAGTGAAATGTTGTTGAATGGAGAGGAATTTGGTGTACTGTGATGCCATAGAATGTTATAAATTGTTTAGGAAACGAATGAGCCCTTTTGAAGAGAATGGAATGCTATAGAACGTTGTGTGATTTTTTGGAGTTAACATCAATTTTTTAGATTGGTGTTGATTCGAGAGCAATGTGACATAGTATAGGGTTCCTGAGTGGTTTCGAAGCAAATGGAGCTCTCTTTGATGGAATTGAAGGCCACAAAATATGGTGAGATGTTCAGTAATGGATTGGAAAACTGTTAAATGGACCGGAATAGTCTGTAATATGACGCAGAAGAGTGTTCCTCATTGTTTTCGAAAGGAATGGAGACTTATTTGACAGAATGGAATGCAATAGAACGTGGTGGCATGTTGTTTAATGGAGTAGATTCCTGTAGAACGGAGTGGAATGGCATTTGATGTGATGCAATAGACAGCACTTAATGTGTTGCAAGTGAACCTAAGCTTCTTTGTTGGATTGGAACAGAAAAGAATACAGTGGAATATTGCAAAATGAATTGGAGAGTTGTAGAATGGATTGTAATGGGGTGTAATGTCACTCAATGGACGCTTCCTGATTTTTCCGGAAAACAGTATAGCCTTCTTTTGCAGAATGGAACGCGATAGGACACAGTGGACTACTGTGGTATGGGGTGCTATGTTGTTTAATTGTGTTGAATCGGTTGTAATGTGATGCAATAAATGTTTCTGGAGTGATTTGGAAGCGAATGCAGCCATGCTGGATGGTATCGAACATAATAGAACGTGGTGGAATGTTGCGGAATAGAGAGGAAGATTATGAAATGTAGTGTAATGGGAGTAATGTGATGCAATAGGGGATTCCTGAGAGATCTTGTAGAGAACGGCGAATTCTTTGTAAGAACGGAATGCCATAGAGGGCAATGGAATGTTTGGAAAGGGTAGAATCTTGTGGAATCATGTGCAATGGCATGTGAGTAGATGCAATAGGCTGCTCCTGAACGGATTGGAAGCTATGGAGCCTTCATTTACAGAACGGAATGCAATGGAATGTGCTGGAATGTTGCACAGTGGAGTGCAATGTGTGGTATTGGGTGGAACGTTGTGTAATGAGACTCAACAGAGAGTTCCTCGGTCTTTTGGAAACGAATGGTGCGTCCTTTGCCGGAATGTAAGCCAGTGAATGTACTGGAATATTGCAGAATGGAGTTAAATGCTGTGGAATGGAGTGGAATGGGTTGTAATGTGATGCAATAGAGGGTTACAGATTTTCGTAGGAACGAATGGAGCCTTCTTTGACAGAATCGAACACTATAGAATGTTGTGGAATTTTGTGTAGTTAAGTTAAATTTTGTAGAATGGTGTAGAATCCGTGCAATGTGACACAATATAGAGTTGCTGAGTGGTCTAGAAGCAAATGGAGCTCACTTTGATGGAATGGAATGCAACAGAACATGGTGATATGTTCAGGAATGGAGTGCAATATTGTGAAATGGACTGGAATCTTGTGTATTGTGAAGCAGTACAGTGTTCCTGATTGTTTTGCAAACGAATGGAGCCTTACTTGACAGAATGGAATGCAATAGAACGTGGTGGAATATTTTGGGATGTATTAGAATCTTGTAGAATTGAGTGGAATTTCATTTTATTTGATGCAGTAGACAGTCCTTAATGGATTGGAAGTGATTCGAGCCTTCTTTGTAGGAATGAGATGCAAAAGAACATAGTGGAACGTAGTGAAATGAAGGGGAGAGCCGTGGAATGGAGTGGAATGAGTTGTAATGTGACGCCATAGACGGTTCCTGAAAGTTTTGGAAAAGAGAGGATCTTTCTTTTCCAGAATGGAGCGCGATAGAACACGGTGGAGTGTTGTGGAATGGAGTTAAATCGGTTGAAATGTGAAGCACTAAAGGGATTCGAAGAGATTTTTAATCAAATGCAGCCTTGCTGGTAGGAATCAAACGTAAAAGAACGCGGTGGAATGTTGTGAAATGGAGTGTAATGGGATATAATGTGATGCAGTAGAGGGTTCCTGTGAGATTTTGTAGCGACTGGTGCCTTCTTTGTAACAGTGGAATGCCATAGAATGCAGTGGAATGATTTGAATAGAGTAAATTCTTGCGGATTCTTGTGGAATGGCTTCTGAAATGATTCAATTGGCTGCTCCTGAATGGTTTGGTAGCTGTGGGGCCTTCTTTTATATAATGGAATGCAATGGAGTGTGGTTGAATATGGCACAATAGAGAGCAATGCTGTGCTATTGAGTAGAACGTGGTGTAGTGTGACGCAACAGAGAGTTCCTGGGTTTGGAGAAGAATGGTTCCTACTTTGTCAGAATGAAACTCAGTAGATCTTGTGGGAATATTGGGAGTGGAGTAAAAACTTGTGTAAGGGAATGGCTTATGAATGTACAGAATATGAAATTCAGTAATTGCTTGGAAACAAATAGAGTTTTCCTAGTAGAATGGAACACTACACTACCTGGTGGAATGATGTGGAATGGAGGGCAATGTTTTGCAATGGAGTGGAATCGGCGTTAGGGTGACATTATAAAGGTCTCCAGAGTGGTTTGGAAGCGGAATGGTGCCTCCCTTGGTGGAATGTAAACAAATGAAATTGCTGGAATATTGGGGAATGAAGTGAAATGTTGTTGAATGGAGGGGAATTTGGTGTACTGTGATGCCATAGAGTGTTACAAATTGTTTAGAAAACGAATGAGCACTGTTGAACAGAATGGAATGCTATAGAAGGTGGTGTGATTTTAGAATGCAGTGCAAAGTTTTGAATAGAGTAGAATCTTGTCGATTCGTGTGGAATGGCATCTCAATGATGCAATAGGCTGCTACTGAATGGTTTCGTAGCTATTGGGCCTTCTTTTACATAATGGAATGCAATGAAATGTGGTGTAATGTTGCACAATAGAGTGCAATGCGGTGCTAATGAGTAGAACGTGGTGAAGTGTGACGCAACAGAGAGTTCCTGGTTTGGATAAGAATGGTTCCTACTTTGTCAGAATGAAACTCAGTAGATCTTGTTGGAATATTGGGAATGGAGTAGAATCTTGTGGAAGGGAATGGCTTGTGAAGGTACAGAATACGAATTTCAGTATTTGCTTGGAAACAAATATAGCTTTCCTTTGCAGAATGGAACACTACAGTACGTGGTGGAATGTTGTGGAATGGAGGGCAATGTTTTGCAATGGAGTGGAATCGGCGGTAGGGTGACATTATAAAGGTCAACAGAGTGGTTTGGAAGCTGAACGGTTCCTCCCTTGGTGGAATGTAAACAAATGAAATTGCTGGAATATTGGGGAATGAAGTGAAATGTTGTTGAATGGAGAGGAATTTGGTGTACTGTGATGCCATAGAATGTTATAAATTGTTTAGGAAACGAATGAGCCCTTTTGAAGAGAATGGAATGCTATAGAACGTTGTGTGATTTTTTGGAGTTAACATCAATTTTTTAGATTGGTGTTGATTCGAGAGCAATGTGACATAGTATAGGGTTCCTGAGTGGTTTCGAAGCAAATGGAGCTCTCTTTGATGGAATTGAAGGCCACAAAATATGGTGAGATGTTCAGTAATGGATTGGAAAACTGTTAAATGGACCGGAATAGTCTGTAATATGACGCAGAAGAGTGTTCCTCATTGTTTTCGAAAGGAATGGAGACTTATTTGACAGAATGGAATGCAATAGAACGTGGTGGCATGTTGTTTAATGGAGTAGATTCCTGTAGAACGGAGTGGAATGGCATTTGATGTGATGCAATAGACAGCACTTAATGTGTTGCAAGTGAACCTAAGCTTCTTTGTTGGATTGGAACAGAAAAGAATACAGTGGAATATTGCAAAATGAATTGGAGAGTTGTAGAATGGATTGTAATGGGGTGTAATGTCACTCAATGGACGCTTCCTGATTTTTCCGGAAAACAGTATAGCCTTCTTTTGCAGAATGGAACGCGATAGGACACAGTGGACTACTGTGGTATGGGGTGCTATGTTGTTTAATTGTGTTGAATCGGTTGTAATGTGATGCAATAAATGTTTCTGGAGTGATTTGGAAGCGAATGCAGCCATGCTGGATGGTATCGAACATAATAGAACGTGGTGGAATGTTGCGGAATAGAGAGGAAGATTATGAAATGTAGTGTAATGGGAGTAATGTGATGCAATAGGGGATTCCTGAGAGATCTTGTAGAGAACGGCGAATTCTTTGTAAGAACGGAATGCCATAGAGGGCAATGGAATGTTTGGAATGGGTAGAATCTTGTGGAATCATGTGCAATGGCATGTGAGTAGATGCAATAGGCTGCTCCTGAACGGATTGGAAGCTATGGAGCCTTCATTTACAGAACGGAATGCAATGGAATGTGCTGGAATGTTGCACAGTGGAGTGCAATGTGTGGTATTGGGTGGAACGTTGTGTAATGAGACTCAACAGAGAGTTCCTCGGTCTTTTGGAAACGAATGGTGCGTCCTTTGCCGGAATGTAAGCCAGTGAATGTACTGGAATATTGCAGAATGGAGTTAAATGCTGTGGAATGGAGTGGAATGGGTTGTAATGTGATGCAATAGAGGGTTACAGATTTTCGTAGGAACGAATGGAGCCTTCTTTGACAGAATCGAACACTATAGAATGTTGTGGAATTTTGTGTAGTTAAGTTAAATTTTGTAGAATGGTGTAGAATCCGTGCAATGTGACACAATATAGAGTTGCTGAGTGGTCTAGAAGAAAATGGAGCTCACTTTGATGGAATGGAATGCAACAGTACATGGTGATATGTTCAGGAATGGAGTGCAATATTGTGAAATGGACTGGAATCTTGTGTATTGTGAAGCAGTACAGTGTTCCTGATTGTTTTGCAAACGAATGGAGCCTTACTTGACAGAATGGAATGCAATAGAACGTGGTGGAATATTTTGGGATGTATTAGAATCTTGTAGAATTGAGTGGAATTTCATTTTATTTGATGCAGTAGACAGTCCTTAATGGATTGGAAGTGATTCGAGCCTTCTTTGTAGGAATGAGATGCAAAAGAACATAGTGGAACGTAGTGAAATGAAGGGGAGAGCCGTGGAATGGAGTGGAATGAGTTGTAATGTGACGCCATAGACGGTTCCTGAAAGTTTTGGAAAAGAGAGGATCTTTCTTTTCCAGAATGGAGCGCGATAGAACACGGTGGAGTGTTGTGGAATGGAGTTAAATCGGTTGAAATGTGAAGCACTAAAGGGATTCGAAGAGATTTTTAATCAAATGCAGCCTTGCTGGTAGGAATCAAACGTAAAAGAACGCGGTGGAATGTTGTGAAATGGAGTGTAATGGGATATAATGTGATGCAGTAGAGGGTTCCTGTGAGATTTTGTAGCGACTGGTGCCTTCTTTGTAACAGTGGAATGCCATAGAATGCAGTGGAATGATTTGAATAGAGTAAATTCTTGCGGATTCTTGTGGAATGGCTTCTGAAATGATTCAATTGGCTGCTCCTGAATGGTTTGGTAGCTGTGGGGCCTTCTTTTATATAATGGAATGCAATGGAGTGCGGTTGAATATGGCACAATAGAGAGCAATGCTGTGCTATTGAGTAGAACGTGGTGTAGTGTGACGCAACAGAGAGTTCCTGGGTTTGGAGAAGAATGGTTCCTACTTTGTCAGAATGAAACTCAGTAGATCTTGTGGGAATATTGGGAGTGGAGTAAAAACTTGTGTAAGGGAATGGCTTATGAATGTACAGAATATGAAATTCAGTAATTGCTTGGAAACAAATAGAGTTTTCCTAGTAGAATGGAACACTACACTACCTGGTGGAATGATGTGGAATGGAGGGCAATGTTTTGCAATGGAGTGGAATCGGCGTTAGGGTGACATTATAAAGGTCTCCAGAGTGGTTTGGAAGCGGAATGGTGCCTCCCTTGGTGGAATGTAAACAAATGAAATTGCTGGAATATTGGGGAATGAAGTGAAATGTTGTTGAATGGAGGGGAATTTGGTGTACTGTGATGCCATAGAGTGTTACAAATTGTTTAGAAAACGAATGAGCACTGTTGAACAGAATGGAATGCTATAGAAGGTGGTGTGATTTTAGAATGCAGTGCAAAGTTTTGAATAGAGTAGAATCTTGTCGATTCGTGTGGAATGGCATCTCAATGATGCAATAGGCTGCTACTGAATGGTTTCGTAGCTATTGGGCCTTCTTTTACATAATGGAATGCAATGAAATGTGGTGTAATGTTGCACAATAGAGTGCAATGCGGTGCTAATGAGTAGAACGTGGTGAAGTGTGACGCAACAGAGAGTTCCTGGTTTGGATAAGAATGGTTCCTACTTTGTCAGAATGAAACTCAGTAGATCTTGTTGGAATATTGGGAATGGAGTAGAATCTTGTGGAAGGGAATGGCTTGTGAAGGTACAGAATACGAATTTCAGTATTTGCTTGGAAACAAATATAGCTTTCCTTTGCAGAATGGAACACTACAGTACGTGGTGGAATGTTGTGGAATGGAGGGCAATGTTTTGCAATGGAGTGGAATCGGCGGTAGGCTGACATTATAAAGGTCAACAGAGTGGTTTGGAAGCTGAACGGTTCCTCCCTTGGTGGAATGTAAACAAATGAAATTGCTGGAATATTGGGGAATGAAGTGAAATGTTGTTGAATGGAGAGGAATTTGGTGTACTGTGATGCCATAGAATGTTATAAATTGTTTAGGAAACGAATGAGCCCTTTTGAAGAGAATGGAATGCTATAGAACGTTGTGTGATTTTTTGGAGTTAACATCAATTTTTTAGATTGGTGTTGATTCGAGAGCAATGTGACATAGTATAGGGTTCCTGAGTGGTTTCGAAGCAAATGGAGCTCTCTTTGATGGAATTGAAGGCCACAAAATATGGTGAGATGTTCAGTAATGGATTGGAAAACTGTTAAATGGACCGGAATAGTCTGTAATATGACGCAGAAGAGTGTTCCTCATTGTTTTCGAAAGGAATGGAGACTTATTTGACAGAATGGAATGCAATAGAACGTGGTGGCATGTTGTTTAATGGAGTAGATTCCTGTAGAACGGAGTGGAATGGCATTTGATGTGATGCAATAGACAGCACTTAATGTGTTGCAAGTGAACCTAAGCTTCTTTGTTGGATTGGAACAGAAAAGAATACAGTGGAATATTGCAAAATGAATTGGAGAGTTGTAGAATGGATTGTAATGGGGTGTAATGTCACTCAATGGACGCTTCCTGATTTTTCCGGAAAACAGTATAGCCTTCTTTTGCAGAATGGAACGCGATAGGACACAGTGGACTACTGTGGTATGGGGTGCTATGTTGTTTAATTGTGTTGAATCGGTTGTAATGTGATGCAATAAATGTTTCTGGAGTGATTTGGAAGCGAATGCAGCCATGCTGGATGGTATCGAACATAATAGAACGTGGTGGAATGTTGCGGAATAGAGAGGAAGATTATGAAATGTAGTGTAATGGGAGTAATGTGATGCAATAGGGGATTCCTGAGAGATCTTGTAGAGAACGGCGAATTCTTTGTAAGAACGGAATGCCATAGAGGGCAATGGAATGTTTGGAAAGGGTAGAATCTTGTGGAATCATGTGCAATGGCATGTGAGTAGATGCAATAGGCTGCTCCTGAACGGATTGGAAGCTATGGAGCCTTCATTTACAGAACGGAATGCAATGGAATGTGCTGGAATGTTGCACAGTGGAGTGCAATGTGTGGTATTGGGTGGAACGTTGTGTAATGAGACTCAACAGAGAGTTCCTCGGTCTTTTGGAAACGAATGGTGCGTCCTTTGCCGGAATGTAAGCCAGTGAATGTACTGGAATATTGCAGAATGGAGTTAAATGCTGTGGAATGGAGTGGAATGGGTTGTAATGTGATGCAATAGAGGGTTACAGATTTTCGTAGGAACGAATGGAGCCTTCTTTGACAGAATCGAACACTATAGAATGTTGTGGAATTTTGTGTAGTTAAGTTAAATTTTGTAGAATGGTGTAGAATCCGTGCAATGTGACACAATATAGAGTTGCTGAGTGGTCTAGAAGCAAATGGAGCTCACTTTGATGGAATGGAATGCTACAGAACATGGTGATATGTTCAGGAATGGAGTGCAATATTGTGAAATGGACTGGAATCTTGTGTATTGTGAAGCAGTACAGTGTTCCTGATTGTTTTGCAAACGAATGGAGCCTTACTTGACAGAATGGAATGCAATAGAACGTGGTGGAATATTTTGGGATGTATTAGAATCTTGTAGAATTGAGTGGAATTTCATTTTATTTGATGCAGTAGACAGTCCTTAATGGATTGGAAGTGATTCGAGCCTTCTTTGTAGGAATGAGATGCAAAAGAACATAGTGGAACGTAGTGAAATGAAGGGGAGAGCTGTGGAATGGAGTGGAATGAGTTGTAATGTGACGCCATAGACGGTTCCTGAAAGTTTTGGAAAAGAGAGGATCTTTCTTTTCCAGAATGGAGCGCGATAGAACACGGTGGAGTGTTGTGGAATGGAGTTAAATCGGTTGAAATGTGACGCAGTACAGTTATCCGCACTGATTTCTAATCAAAGCAGCCTTGCTGGATGGACTCAAACGTAATAGAACGCGGTGGAATGTTGTGAAATTGAGTGTAATGGGATATAATGTGATGCAGTAGAGGGTTCCTGTGAGATTTTGTAGCGACTGGTGCCTTCTTTGTAACAGTGGAATGCCATAGAATGCAGTGGAATGATTTGAATAGAGTAAATTCTTGCGGATTCTTGTGGAATGGCTTCTGAAATGATTCAATTGGCTGCTCCTGAATGGTTTGGTAGCTGTGGGGCCTTCTTTTATATAATGGAATGCAATGGAGTGTGGTTGAATATGGCAAAATAGAGAGCAATGCTGTGCTATTGAGTAGAACGTGGTGTAGTGTGACGCAACAGAGAGTTCCTGGGTTTGGAGAAGAATGGTTCCTACTTTGTCAGAATGAAACTCAGTAGATCTTGTGGGAATATTGGGAGTGGAGTAAAAACTTGTGTAAGGGAATGGCTTATGAATGTACAGAATATGAAATTCAGTAATTGCTTGGAAACAAATAGAGTTTTCCTAGTAGAATGGAACACTACACTACCTGGTGGAATGATGTGGAATGGAGGGCAATGTTTTGCAATGGAGTGGAATCGGCGTTAGGGTGACATTATAAAGGTCTCCAGAGTGGTTTGGAAGCGGAATGGTGCCTCCCTTGGTGGAATGTAAACAAATGAAATTGCTGGAATATTGGGGAATGAAGTGAAATGTTGTTGAATGGAGGGGAATTTGGTGTACTGTGATGCCATAGAGTGTTACAAATTGTTTAGAAAACGAATGAGCACTGTTGAACAGAATGGAATGCTATAGAAGGTGGTGTGATTTTAGAATGCAGTGCAAAGTTTTGAATAGAGTAGAATCTTGTCGATTCGTGTGGAATGGCATCTCAATGATGCAATAGGCTGCTACTGAATGGTTTCGTAGCTATTGGGCCTTCTTTTACATAATGGAATGCAATGAAATGTGGTGTAATGTTGCACAATAGAGTGCAATGCGGTGCTAATGAGTAGAACGTGGTGAAGTGTGACGCAACAGAGAGTTCCTGGTTTGGATAAGAATGGTTCCTACTTTGTCAGAATGAAACTCAGTAGATCTTGTTGGAATATTGGGAATGGAGTAGAATCTTGTGGAAGGGAATGGCTTGTGAAGGTACAGAATACGAATTTCAGTATTTGCTTGGAAACAAATATAGCTTTCCTTTGCAGAATGGAACACTACAGTACGTGGTGGAATGTTGTGGAATGGAGGGCAATGTTTTGCAATGGAGTGGAATCGGCGGTAGGGTGACATTATAAAGGTCAACAGAGTGGTTTGGAAGCTGAACGGTTCCTCCCTTGGTGGAATGTAAACAAATGAAATTGCTGGAATATTGGGGAATGAAGTGAAATGTTGTTGAATGGAGAGGAATTTGGTGTACTGTGATGCCATAGAATGTTATAAATTGTTTAGGAAACGAATGAGCCCTTTTGAAGAGAATGGAATGCTATAGAACGTTGTGTGATTTTTTAGAGTTAACATCAATTTTTTAGATTGGTGTTGATTCGAGAGCAATGTGACATAGTATAGGGTTCCTGAGTGGTTTCGAAGCAAATGGAGCTCTCTTTGATGGAATTGAAGGCCACAAAATATGGTGAGATGTTCAGTAATGGATTGGAAAACTGTTAAATGGACCGGAATAGTCTGTAATATGACGCAGAAGAGTGTTCCTCATTGTTTTCGAAAGGAATGGAGACTTATTTGACAGAATGGAATGCAATAGAACGTGGTGGCATGTTGTTTAATGGAGTAGATTCCTGTAGAACGGAGTGGAATGGCATTTGATGTGATGCAATAGACAGCACTTAATGTGTTGCAAGTGAACCTAAGCTTCTTTGTTGGATTGGAACAGAAAAGAATACAGTGGAATATTGCAAAATGAATTGGAGAGTTGTAGAATGGATTGTAATGGGGTGTAATGTCACTCAATGGACGCTTCCTGATTTTTCCGGAAAACAGTATAGCCTTCTTTTGCAGAATGGAACGCGATAGGACACAGTGGACTACTGTGGTATGGGGTGCTATGTTGTTTAATTGTGTTGAATCGGTTGTAATGTGATGCAATAAATGTTTCTGGAGTGATTTGGAAGCGAATGCAGCCATGCTGGATGGTATCGAACATAATAGAACGTGGTGGAATGTTGCGGAATAGAGAGGAAGATTATGAAATGTAGTGTAATGGGAGTAATGTGATGCAATAGGGGATTCCTGAGAGATCTTGTAGAGAACGGCGAATTCTTTGTAAGAACGGAATGCCATAGAGGGCAATGGAATGTTTGGAATGGGTAGAATCTTGTGGAATCATGTGCAATGGCATGTGAGTAGATGCAATAGGCTGCTCCTGAACGGATTGGAAGCTATGGAGCCTTCATTTACAGAACGGAATGCAATGGAATGTGCTGGAATGTTGCACAGTGGAGTGCAATGTGTGGTATTGGGTGGAACGTTGTGTAATGAGACTCAACAGAGAGTTCCTCGGTCTTTTGGAAACGAATGGTGCGTCCTTTGCCGGAATGTAAGCCAGTGAATGTACTGGAATATTGCAGAATGGAGTTAAATGCTGTGGAATGGAGTGGAATGGGTTGTAATGTGATGCAATAGAGGGTTACAGATTTTCGTAGGAACGAATGGAGCCTTCTTTGACAGAATCGAACACTATAGAATGTTGTGGAATTTTGTGTAGTTAAGTTAAATTTTGTAGAATGGTGTAGAATCCGTGCAATGTGACACAATATAGAGTTGCTGAGTGGTCTAGAAGAAAATGGAGCTCACTTTGATGGAATGGAATGCAACAGAACATGGTGATATGTTCAGGAATGGAGTGCAATATTGTGAAATGGACTGGAATCTTGTGTATTGTGAAGCAGTACAGTGTTCCTGATTGTTTTGCAAACGAATGGAGCCTTACTTGACAGAATGGAATGCAATAGAACGTGGTGGAATATTTTGGGATGTATTAGAATCTTGTAGAATTGAGTGGAATTTCATTTTATTTGATGCAGTAGACAGTCCTTAATGGATTGGAAGTGATTCGAGCCTTCTTTGTAGGAATGAGATGCAAAAGAACATAGTGGAACGTAGTGAAATGAAGGGGAGAGCCGTGGAATGGAGTGGAATGAGTTGTAATGTGACGCCATAGACGGTTCCTGAAAGTTTTGGAAAAGAGAGGATCTTTCTTTTCCAGAATGGAGCGCGATAGAACACGGTGGAGTGTTGTGGAATGGAGTTAAATCGGTTGAAATGTGAAGCACTAAAGGGATTCGAAGAGATTTTTAATCAAATGCAGCCTTGCTGGTAGGAATCAAACGTAAAAGAACGCGGTGGAATGTTGTGAAATGGAGTGTAATGGGATATAATGTGATGCAGTAGAGGGTTCCTGTGAGATTTTGTAGCGACTGGTGCCTTCTTTGTAACAGTGGAATGCCATAGAATGCAGTGGAATGATTTGAATAGAGTAAATTCTTGCGGATTCTTGTGGAATGGCTTCTGAAATGATTCAATTGGCTGCTCCTGAATGGTTTGGTAGCTGTGGGGCCTTCTTTTATATAATGGAATGCAATGGAGTGTGGTTGAATATGGCACAATAGAGAGCAATGCTGTGCTATTGAGTAGAACGTGGTGTAGTGTGACGCAACAGAGAGTTCCTGGGTTTGGAGAAGAATGGTTCCTACTTTGTCAGAATGAAACTCAGTAGATCTTGTGGGAATATTGGGAGTGGAGTAAAAACTTGTGTAAGGGAATGGCTTATGAATGTACAGAATATGAAATTCAGTAATTGCTTGGAAACAAATAGAGTTTTCCTAGTAGAATGGAACACTACACTACCTGGTGGAATGATGTGGAATGGAGGGCAATGTTTTGCAATGGAGTGGAATCGGCGTTAGGGTGACATTATAAAGGTCTCCAGAGTGGTTTGGAAGCGGAATGGTGCCTCCCTTGGTGGAATGTAAACAAATGAAATTGCTGGAATATTGGGGAATGAAGTGAAATGTTGTTGAATGGAGGGGAATTTGGTGTACTGTGATGCCATAGAGTGTTACAAATTGTTTAGAAAACGAATGAGCACTGTTGAACAGAATGGAATGCTATAGAAGGTGGTGTGATTTTAGAATGCAGTGCAAAGTTTTGAATAGAGTAGAATCTTGTCGATTCGTGTGGAATGGCATCTCAATGATGCAATAGGCTGCTACTGAATGGTTTCGTAGCTATTGGGCCTTCTTTTACATAATGGAATGCAATGAAATGTGGTGTAATGTTGCACAATAGAGTGCAATGCGGTGCTAATGAGTAGAACGTGGTGAAGTGTGACGCAACAGAGAGTTCCTGGTTTGGATAAGAATGGTTCCTACTTTGTCAGAATGAAACTCAGTAGATCTTGTTGGAATATTGGGAATGGAGTAGAATCTTGTGGAAGGGAATGGCTTGTGAAGGTACAGAATACGAATTTCAGTATTTGCTTGGAAACAAATATAGCTTTCCTTTGCAGAATGGAACACTACAGTACGTGGTGGAATGTTGTGGAATGGAGGGCAATGTTTTGCAATGGAGTGGAATCGGCGGTAGGGTGACATTATAAAGGTCAACAGAGTGGTTTGGAAGCTGAACGGTTCCTCCCTTGGTGGAATGTAAACAAATGAAATTGCTGGAATATTGGGGAATGAAGTGAAATGTTGTTGAATGGAGAGGAATTTGGTGTACTGTGATGCCATAGAATGTTATAAATTGTTTAGGAAACGAATGAGCCCTTTTGAAGAGAATGGAATGCTATAGAACGTTGTGTGATTTTTTGGAGTTAACATCAATTTTTTAGATTGGTGTTGATTCGAGAGCAATGTGACATAGTATAGGGTTCCTGAGTGGTTTCGAAGCAAATGGAGCTCTCTTTGATGGAATTGAAGGCCACAAAATATGGTGAGATGTTCAGTAATGGATTGGAAAACTGTTAAATGGACCGGAATTGTCTGTAATATGACGCAGAAGAGTGTTCCTCATTGTTTTCGAAAGGAATGGAGACTTATTTGACAGAATGGAATGCAATAGAACGTGGTGGCATGTTGTTTAATGGAGTAGATTCCTGTAGAACGGAGTGGAATGGCATTTGATGTGATGCAATAGACAGCACTTAATGTGTTGCAAGTGAACCTAAGCTTCTTTGTTGGATTGGAACAGAAAAGAATACAGTGGAATATTGCAAAATGAATTGGAGAGTTGTAGAATGGATTGTAATGGGGTGTAATGTCACTCAATGGACGCTTCCTGATTTTTCCGGAAAACAGTATAGCCTTCTTTTGCAGAATGGAACGCGATAGGACACAGTGGACTACTGTGGTATGGGGTGCTATGTTGTTTAATTGTGTTGAATCGGTTGTAATGTGATGCAATAAATGTTTCTGGAGTGATTTGGAAGCGAATGCAGCCATGCTGGATGGTATCGAACATAATAGAACGTGGTGGAATGTTGCGGAATAGAGAGGAAGATTATGAAATGTAGTGTAATGGGAGTAATGTGATGCAATAGGGGATTCCTGAGAGATCTTGTAGAGAACGGCGAATTCTTTGTAAGAACGGAATGCCATAGAGGGCAATGGAATGTTTGGAAAGGGTAGAATCTTGTGGAATCATGTGCAATGGCATGTGAGTAGATGCAATAGGCTGCTCCTGAACGGATTGGAAGCTATGGAGCCTTCATTTACAGAACGGAATGCAATGGAATGTGCTGGAATGTTGCACAGTGGAGTGCAATGTGTGGTATTGGGTGGAACGTTGTGTAATGAGACTCAACAGAGAGTTCCTCGGTCTTTTGGAAACGAATGGTGCGTCCTTTGCCGGAATGTAAGCCAGTGAATGTACTGGAATATTGCAGAATGGAGTTAAATGCTGTGGAATGGAGTGGAATGGGTTGTAATGTGATGCAATAGAGGGTTACAGATTTTCGTAGGAACGAATGGAGCCTTCTTTGACAGAATCGAACACTATAGAATGTTGTGGAATTTTGTGTAGTTAAGTTAAATTTTGTAGAATGGTGTAGAATCCGTGCAATGTGACACAATATAGAGTTGCTGAGTGGTCTAGAAGCAAATGGAGCTCACTTTGATGGAATGGAATGCTACAGAACATGGTGATATGTTCAGGAATGGAGTGCAATATTGTGAAATGGACTGGAATCTTGTGTATTGTGAAGCAGTACAGTGTTCCTGATTGTTTTGCAAACGAATGGAGCCTTACTTGACAGAATGGAATGCAATAGAACGTGGTGGAATATTTTGGGATGTATTAGAATCTTGTAGAATTGAGTGGAATTTCATTTTATTTGATGCAGTAGACAGTCCTTAATGGATTGGAAGTGATTCGAGCCTTCTTTGTAGGAATGAGATGCAAAAGAACATAGTGGAACGTAGTGAAATGAAGGGGAGAGCTGTGGAATGGAGTGGAATGAGTTGTAATGTGACGCCATAGACGGTTCCTGAAAGTTTTGGAAAAGAGAGGATCTTTCTTTTCCAGAATGGAGCGCGATAGAACACGGTGGAGTGTTGTGGAATGGAGTTAAATCGGTTGAAATGTGACGCAGTACAGTTATCCGCACTGATTTCTAATCAAAGCAGCCTTGCTGGATGGACTCAAACGTAATAGAACTCGGTGGAATGTTGTGAAATTGAGTGTAATGGGATATAATGTGATGCAGTAGAGGGTTCCTGTGAGATTTTGTAGCGACTGGTGCCTTCTTTGTAACAGTGGAATGCCATAGAATGCAGTGGAATGATTTGAATAGAGTAAATTCTTGCGGATTCTTGTGGAATGGCTTCTGAAATGATTCAATTGGCTGCTCCTGAATGGTTTGGTAGCTGTGGGGCCTTCTTTTATATAATGGAATGCAATGGAGTGTGGTTGAATATGGCAAAATAGAGAGCAATGCTGTGCTATTGAGTAGAACGTGGTGTAGTGTGACGCAACAGAGAGTTCCTGGGTTTGGAGAAGAATGGTTCCTACTTTGTCAGAATGAAACTCAGTAGATCTTGTGGGAATATTGGGAGTGGAGTAAAAACTTGTGTAAGGGAATGGCTTATGAATGTACAGAATATGAAATTCAGTAATTGCTTGGAAACAAATAGAGTTTTCCTAGTAGAATGGAACACTACACTACCTGGTGGAATGATGTGGAATGGAGGGCAATGTTTTGCAATGGAGTGGAATCGGCGTTAGGGTGACATTATAAAGGTCTCCAGAGTGGTTTGGAAGCGGAATGGTGCCTCCCTTGGTGGAATGTAAACAAATGAAATTGCTGGAATATTGGGGAATGAAGTGAAATGTTGTTGAATGGAGGGGAATTTGGTGTACTGTGATGCCATAGAGTGTTACAAATTGTTTAGAAAACGAATGAGCACTGTTGAACAGAATGGAATGCTATAGAAGGTGGTGTGATTTTAGAATGCAGTGCAAAGTTTTGAATAGAGTAGAATCTTGTCGATTCGTGTGGAATGGCATCTCAATGATGCAATAGGCTGCTACTGAATGGTTTCGTAGCTATTGGGCCTTCTTTTACATAATGGAATGCAATGAAATGTGGTGTAATGTTGCACAATAGAGTGCAATGCGGTGCTAATGAGTAGAACGTGGTGAAGTGTGACGCAACAGAGAGTTCCTGGTTTGGATAAGAATGGTTCCTACTTTGTCAGAATGAAACTCAGTAGATCTTGTTGGAATATTGGGAATGGAGTAGAATCTTGTGGAAGGGAATGGCTTGTGAAGGTACAGAATACGAATTTCAGTATTTGCTTGGAAACAAATATAGCTTTCCTTTGCAGAATGGAACACTACAGTACGTGGTGGAATGTTGTGGAATGGAGGGCAATGTTTTGCAATGGAGTGGAATCGGCGGTAGGGTGACATTATAAAGGTCAACAGAGTGGTTTGGAAGCTGAACGGTTCCTCCCTTGGTGGAATGTAAACAAATGAAATTGCTGGAATATTGGGGAATGAAGTGAAATGTTGTTGAATGGAGAGGAATTTGGTGTACTGTGATGCCATAGAATGTTATAAATTGTTTAGGAAACGAATGAGCCCTTTTGAAGAGAATGGAATGCTATAGAACGTTGTGTGATTTTTTGGAGTTAACATCAATTTTTTAGATTGGTGTTGATTCGAGAGCAATGTGACATAGTATAGGGTTCCTGAGTGGTTTCGAAGCAAATGGAGCTCTCTTTGATGGAATTGAAGGCCACAAAATATGGTGAGATGTTCAGTAATGGATTGGAAAACTGTTAAATGGACCGGAATAGTCTGTAATATGACGCAGAAGAGTGTTCCTCATTGTTTTCGAAAGGAATGGAGACTTATTTGACAGAATGGAATGCAATAGAACGTGGTGGCATGTTGTTTAATGGAGTAGATTCCTGTAGAACGGAGTGGAATGGCATTTGATGTGATGCAATAGACAGCACTTAATGTGTTGCAAGTGAACCTAAGCTTCTTTGTTGGATTGGAACAGAAAAGAATACAGTGGAATATTGCAAAATGAATTGGAGAGTTGTAGAATGGATTGTAATGGGGTGTAATGTCACTCAATGGACGCTTCCTGATTTTTCCGGAAAACAGTATAGCCTTCTTTTGCAGAATGGAACGCGATAGGACACAGTGGAGTACTGTGGTATGGGGTGCTATGTTGTTTAATTGTGTTGAATCGGTTGTAATGTGATGCAATAAATGTTTCTGGAGTGATTTGGAAGCGAATGCAGCCTTGCTGGATGGTATCGAACATAATAGAACGTGGTGGAATGTTGCGGAATAGAGAGGAAGATTATGAAATGTAGTGTAATGGGAGTAATGTGATGCAATAGGGGATTCCTGAGAGATCTTGTAGAGAACGGCGAATTCTTTGTAAGAACGGAATGCCATAGAGGGCAATGGAATGTTTGGAATGGGTAGAATCTTGTGGAATCATGTGCAATGGCATGTGAGTAGATGCAATAGGCTGCTCCTGAACGGATTGGAAGCTATGGAGCCTTCATTTACAGAACGGAATGCAATGGAATGTGCTGGAATGTTGCACAGTGGAGTGCAATGTGTGGTATTGGGTGGAACGTTGTGTAATGAGACTCAACAGAGAGTTCCTCGGTCTTTTGGAAACGAATGGTGCGTCCTTTGCCGGAATGTAAGCCAGTGAATGTACTGGAATATTGCAGAATGGAGTTAAATGCTGTGGAATGGAGTGGAATGGGTTGTAATGTGATGCAATAGAGGGTTACAGATTTTCGTAGGAACGAATGGAGCCTTCTTTGACAGAATCGAACACTATAGAATGTTGTGGAATTTTGTGTAGTTAAGTTAAATTTTGTAGAATGGTGTAGAATCCGTGCAATGTGACACAATATAGAGTTGCTGAGTGGTCTAGAAGAAAATGGAGCTCACTTTGATGGAATGGAATGCAACAGAACATGGTGATATGTTCAGGAATGGAGTGCAATATTGTGAAATGGACTGGAATCTTGTGTATTGTGAAGCAGTACAGTGTTCCTGATTGTTTTGCAAACGAATGGAGCCTTACTTGACAGAATGGAATGCAATAGAACGTGGTGGAATATTTTGGGATGTATTAGAATCTTGTAGAATTGAGTGGAATTTCATTTTATTTGATGCAGTAGGCAGTCCTTAATGGATTGGAAGTGATTCGAGCCTTCTTTGTAGGAATGAGATGCAAAAGAACATAGTGGAACGTAGTGAAATGAAGGGGAGAGCCGTGGAATGGAGTGGAATGAGTTGTAATGTGACGCCATAGACGGTTCCTGAAAGTTTTGGAAAAGAGAGGATCTTTCTTTTCCAGAATGGAGCGCGATAGAACACGGTGGAGTGTTGTGGAATGGAGTTAAATCGGTTGAAATGTGAAGCACTAAAGGGATTCGAAGAGATTTTTAATCAAATGCAGCCTTGCTGGTAGGAATCAAACGTAAAAGAACGCGGTGGAATGTTGTGAAATGGAGTGTAATGGGATATAATGTGATGCAGTAGAGGGTTCCTGTGAGATTTTGTAGCGACTGGTGCCTTCTTTGTAACAGTGGAATGCCATAGAATGCAGTGGAATGATTTGAATAGAGTAAATTCTTGCGGATTCTTGTGGAATGGCTTCTGAAATGATTCAATTGGCTGCTCCTGAATGGTTTGGTAGCTGTGGGGCCTTCTTTTATATAATGGAATGCAATGGAGTGTGGTTGAATATGGCACAATAGAGAGCAATGCTGTGCTATTGAGTAGAACGTGGTGTAGTGTGACGCAACAGAGAGTTCCTGGGTTTGGAGAAGAATGGTTCCTACTTTGTCAGAATGAAACTCAGTAGATCTTGTGGGAATATTGGGAGTGGAGTAAAAACTTGTGTAAGGGAATGGCTTATGAATGTACAGAATATGAAATTCAGTAATTGCTTGGAAACAAATAGAGTTTTCCTAGTAGAATGGAACACTACACTACCTGGTGGAATGATGTGGAATGGAGGGCAATGTTTTGCAATGGAGTGGAATCGGCGTTAGGGTGACATTATAAAGGTCTCCAGAGTGGTTTGGAAGCGGAATGGTGCCTCCCTTGGTGGAATGTAAACAAATGAAATTGCTGGAATATTGGGGAATGAAGTGAAATGTTGTTGAATGGAGGGGAATTTGGTGTACTGTGATGCCATAGAGTGTTACAAATTGTTTAGAAAACGAATGAGCACTGTTGAACAGAATGGAATGCTATAGAAGGTGGTGTGATTTTAGAATGCAGTGCAAAGTTTTGAATAGAGTAGAATCTTGTCGATTCGTGTGGAATGGCATCTCAATGATGCAATAGGCTGCTACTGAATGGTTTCGTAGCTATTGGGCCTTCTTTTACATAATGGAATGCAATGAAATGTGGTGTAATGTTGCACAATAGAGTGCAATGCGGTGCTAATGAGTAGAACGTGGTGAAGTGTGACGCAACAGAGAGTTCCTGGTTTGGATAAGAATGGTTCCTACTTTGTCAGAATGAAACTCAGTAGATCTTGTTGGAATATTGGGAATGGAGTAGAATCTTGTGGAAGGGAATGGCTTGTGAAGGTACAGAATACGAATTTCAGTATTTGCTTGGAAACAAATATAGCTTTCCTTTGCAGAATGGAACACTACAGTACGTGGTGGAATGTTGTGGAATGGAGGGCAATGTTTTGCAATGGAGTGGAATCGGCGGTAGGGTGACATTATAAAGGTCAACAGAGTGGTTTGGAAGCTGTACGGTTCCTCCCTTGGTGGAATGTAAACAAATGAAATTGCTGGAATATTGGGGAATGAAGTGAAATGTTGTTGAATGGAGAGGAATTTGGTGTACTGTGATGCCATAGAATGTTATAAATTGTTTAGGAAACGAATGAGCCCTTTTGAAGAGAATGGAATGCTATAGAACGTTGTGTGATTTTTTGGAGTTAACATCAATTTTTTAGATTGGTGTTGATTCGAGAGCAATGTGACATAGTATAGGGTTCCTGAGTGGTTTCGAAGCAAATGGAGCTCTCTTTGATGGAATTGAAGGCCACAAAATATGGTGAGATGTTCAGTAATGGATTGGAAAACTGTTAAATGGACCGGAATAGTCTGTAATATGACGCAGAAGAGTGTTCCTCATTGTTTTCGAAAGGAATGGAGACTTATTTGACAGAATGGAATGCAATAGAACGTGGTGGCATGTTGTTTAATGGAGTAGATTCCTGTAGAACGGAGTGGAATGGCATTTGATGTGATGCAATAGACAGCACTTAATGTGTTGCAAGTGAACCTAAGCTTCTTTGTTGGATTGGAACAGAAAAGAATACAGTGGAATATTGCAAAATGAATTGGAGAGTTGTAGAATGGATTGTAATGGGGTGTAATGTCACTCAATGGACGCTTCCTGATTTTTCCGGAAAACAGTATAGCCTTCTTTTGCAGAATGGAACGCGATAGGACACAGTGGACTACTGTGGTATGGGGTGCTATGTTGTTTAATTGTGTTGAATCGGTTGTAATGTGATGCAATAAATGTTTCTGGAGTGATTTGGAAGCGAATGCAGCCATGCTGGATGGTATCGAACATAATAGAACGTGGTGGAATGTTGCGGAATAGAGAGGAAGATTATGAAATGTAGTGTAATGGGAGTAATGTGATGCAATAGGGGATTCCTGAGAGATCTTGTAGAGAACGGCGAATTCTTTGTAAGAACGGAATGCCATAGAGGGCAATGGAATGTTTGGAATGGGTAGAATCTTGTGGAATCATGTGCAATGGCATGTGAGTAGATGCAATAGGCTGCTCCTGAACGGATTGGAAGCTATGGAGCCTGCATTTACAGAACGGAATGCAATGGAATGTGCTGGAATGTTGCACAGTGGAGTGCAATGTGTGGTATTGGGTGGAACGTTGTGTAATGAGACTCAACAGAGAGTTCCTCGGTCTTTTGGAAACGAATGGTGCGTCCTTTGCCGGAATGTAAGCCAGTGAATGTACTGGAATATTGCAGAATGGAGTTAAATGCTGTGGAATGGAGTGGAATGGGTTGTAATGTGATGCAATAGAGGGTTACAGATTTTCGTAGGAACGAATGGAGCCTTCTTTGACAGAATCGAACACTATAGAATGTTGTGGAATTTTGTGTAGTTAAGTTAAATTTTGTAGAATGGTGTAGAATCCGTGCAATGTGACACAATATAGAGTTGCTGAGTGGTCTAGAAGCAAATGGAGCTCACTTTGATGGAATGGAATGCAACAGAACATGGTGATATGTTCAGGAATGGAGTGCAATATTGTGAAATGGACTGGAATCTTGTGTATTGTGAAGCAGTACAGTGTTCCTGATTGTTTTGCAAACGAATGGAGCCTTACTTGACAGAATGGAATGCAATAGAACGTGGTGGAATATTTTGGGATGTATTAGAATCTTGTAGAATTGAGTGGAATTTCATTTTATTTGATGCAGTAGACAGTCCTTAATGGATTGGAAGTGATTCGAGCCTTCTTTGTAGGAATGAGATGCAAAAGAACATAGTGGAACGTAGTGAAATGAAGGGGAGAGCCGTGGAATGGAGTGGAATGAGTTGTAATGTGACGCCATAGACGGTTCCTGAAAGTTTTGGAAAAGAGAGGATCTTTCTTTTCCAGAATGGAGCGCGATAGAACACGGTGGAGTGTTGTGGAATGGAGTTAAATCGGTTGAAATGTGAAGCACTAAAGGGATTCGAAGAGATTTTTAATCAAATGCAGCCTTGCTGGTAGGAATCAAACGTAAAAGAACGCGGTGGAATGTTGTGAAATGGAGTGTAATGGGATATAATGTGATGCAGTAGAGGGTTCCTGTGAGATTTTGTAGCGACTGGTGCCTTCTTTGTAACAGTGGAATGCCATAGAATGCAGTGGAATGATTTGAATAGAGTAAATTCTTGCGGATTCTTGTGGAATGGCTTCTGAAATGATTCAATTGGCTGCTCCTGAATGGTTTGGTAGCTGTGGGGCCTTCTTTTATATAATGGAATGCAATGGAGTGTGGTTGAATATGGCACAATAGAGAGCAATGCTGTGCTATTGAGTAGAACGTGGTGTAGTGTGACGCAACAGAGAGTTCCTGGGTTTGGAGAAGAATGGTTCCTACTTTGTCAGAATGAAACTCAGTAGATCTTGTGGGAATATTGGGAGTGGAGTAAAAACTTGTGTAAAGGAATGGCTTATGAATGTACAGAATATGAAATTCAGTAATTGCTTGGAAACAAATAGAGTTTTCCTAGTAGAATGGAACACTACAGTACCTGGTGGAATGATGTGGAATGGAGGGCAATGTTTTGCAATGGAGTGGAATCGGCGTTAGGGTGACATTATAAAGGTCTCCAGAGTGGTTTGGAAGCGGAATGGTGCCTCCCTTGGTGGAATGTAAACAAATGAAATTGCTGGAATATTGGGGAATGAAGTGAAATGTTGTTGAATGGAGGGGAATTTGGTGTACTGTGATGCCATAGAGTGTTACAAATTGTTTAGAAAACGAATGAGCACTGTTGAACAGAATGGAATGCTATAGAAGGTGGTGTGATTTTAGAATGCAGTGCAAAGTTTTGAATAGAGTAGAATCTTGTCGATTCGTGTGGAATGGCATCTCAATGATGCAATAGGCTGCTACTGAATGGTTTCGTAGCTATTGGGCCTTCTTTTACATAATGGAATGCAATGAAATGTGGTGTAATGTTGCACAATAGAGTGCAATGCGGTGCTAATGAGTAGAACGTGGTGAAGTGTGACGCAACAGAGAGTTCCTGGTTTGGATAAGAATGGTTCCTACTTTGTCAGAATGAAACTCAGTAGATCTTGTTGGAATATTGGGAATGGAGTAGAATCTTGTGGAAGGGAATGGCTTGTGAAGGTACAGAATACGAATTTCAGTATTTGCTTGGAAACAAATATAGCTTTCCTTTGCAGAATGGAACACTACAGTACGTGGTGGAATGTTGTGGAATGGAGGGCAATGTTTTGCAATGGAGTGGAATCGGCGGTAGGGTGACATTATAAAGGTCAACAGAGTGGTTTGGAAGCTGAACGGTTCCTCCCTTGGTGGAATGTAAACAAATGAAATTGCTGGAATATTGGGGAATGAAGTGAAATGTTGTTGAATGGAGAGGAATTTGGTGTACTGTGATGCCATAGAATGTTATAAATTGTTTAGGAAACGAATGAGCCCTTTTGAAGAGAATGGAATGCTATAGAACGTTGTGTGATTTTTTGGAGTTAACATCAATTTTTTAGATTGGTGTTGATTCGAGAGCAATGTGACATAGTATAGGGTTCCTGAGTGGTTTCGAAGCAAATGGAGCTCTCTTTGATGGAATTGAAGGCCACAAAATATGGTGAGATGATCAGTAATGGATTGGAAAACTGTTAAATGGACCGGAATAGTCTGTAATATGACGCAGAAGAGTGTTCCTCATTGTTTTCGAAAGGAATGGAGATTTATTTGACAGAATGGAATGCAATAGAACGTGGTGGCATGTTGTTTAATGGAGTAGATTCCTGTAGAACGGAGTGGAATGGCATTTGATGTGATGCAATAGACAGCACTTAATGTGTTGCAAGTGAACCTAAGCTTCTTTGTTGGATTGGAACAGAAAAGAATACAGTGGAATATTGCAAAATGAATTGGAGAGTTGTAGAATGGATTGTAATGGGGTGTAATGTCACTCAATGGACGCTTCCTGATTTTTCCGGAAAACAGTATAGCCTTCTTTTGCAGAATGGAACGCGATAGGACACAGTGGACTACTGTGGTATGGGGTGCTATGTTGTTTAATTGTGTTGAATCGGTTGTAATGTGATGCAATAAATGTTTCTGGAGTGATTTGGAAGCGAATGCAGCCATGCTGGATGGTATCGAACATAATAGAACGTGGTGGAATGTTGCGGAATAGAGAGGAAGATTATGAAATGTAGTGTAATGGGAGTAATGTGATGCAATAGGGGATTCCTGAGAGATCTTGTAGAGAACGGCGAATTCTTTGTAAGAACGGAATGCCATAGAGGGCAATGGAATGTTTGGAAAGGGTAGAATCTTGTGGAATCATGTGCAATGGCATGTGAGTAGATGCAATAGGCTGCTCCTGAACGGATTGGAAGCTATGGAGCCTTCATTTACAGAACGGAATGCAATGGAATGTGCTGGAATGTTGCACAGTGGAGTGCAATGTGTGGTATTGGGTGGAACGTTGTGTAATGAGACTCAACAGAGAGTTCCTCGGTCTTTTGGAAACGAATGGTGCGTCCTTTGCCGGAATGTAAGCCAGTGAATGTACTGGAATATTGCAGAATGGAGTTAAATGCTGTGGAATGGAGTGGAATGGGTTGTAATGTGATGCAATAGAGGGTTACAGATTTTCGTAGGAACGAATGGAGCCTTCTTTGACAGAATCGAACACTATAGAATGTTGTGGAATTTTGTGTAGTTAAGTTAAATTTTGTAGAATGGTGTAGAATCCGTGCAATGTGACACAATATAGAGTTGCTGAGTGGTCTAGAAGAAAATGGAGCTCACTTTGATGGAATGGAATGCAACAGAACATGGTGATATGTTCAGGAATGGAGTGCAATATTGTGAAATGGACTGGAATCTTGTGTATTGTGAAGCAGTACAGTGTTCCTGATTGTTTTGCAAACGAATGGAGCCTTACTTGACAGAATGGAATGCAATAGAACGTGGTGGAATATTTTGGGATGTATTAGAATCTTGTAGAATTGAGTGGAATTTCATTTTATTTGATGCAGTAGACAGTCCTTAATGGATTGGAAGTGATTCGAGCCTTCTTTGTAGGAATGAGATGCAAAAGAACATAGTGGAACGTAGTGAAATGAAGGGGAGAGCCGTGGAATGGAGTGGAATGAGTTGTAATGTGACGCCATAGACGGTTCCTGAAAGTTTTGGAAAAGAGAGGATCTTTCTTTTCCAGAATGGAGCGCGATAGAACACGGTGGAGTGTTGTGGAATGGAGTAAAATCGGTTGAAATGTGACGCAGTACAGTTATCCGCACTGATTTCTAATCAAAGCAGCCTTGCTGGATGGACTCAAACGTAATAGAACGCGGTGGAATGTTGTGAAATTGAGTGTAATGGGATATAATGTGATGCAGTAGAGGGTTCCTGTGAGATTTTGTAGCGACTGGTGCCTTCTTTGTAACAGTGGAATGCCATAGAATGCAGTGGAATGATTTGAATAGAGTAAATTCTTGTGGATTCTTGTGGAATGGCTTCTGAAATGATTCAATTGGCTGCTCCTGAATGGTTTGGTAGCTGTGGGGCCTTCTTTTATATAATGGAATGCAATGGAGTGTGGTTGAATATGGCAAAATAGAGAGCAATGCTGTGCTATTGAGTAGAACGTGGTGTAGTGTGACGCAACAGAGAGTTCCTGGGTTTGGAGAAGAATGGTTCCTACTTTGTCAGAATGAAACTCAGTAGATCTTGTGGGAATATTGGGAGTGGAGTAAAAACTTGTGTAAGGGAATGGCTTATGAATGTACAGAATATGAAATTCAGTAATTGCTTGGAAACAAATAGAGTTTTCCTAGTAGAATGGAACACTACACTACCTGGTGGAATGATGTGGAATTGAGGGCAATGTTTTGCAATGGAGTGGAATCGGCGTTAGGGTGACATTATAAAGGTCTCCAGAGTGGTTTGGAAGCGGAATGGTGCATCCCTTGGTGGAATGTAAACAAATGAAATTGCTGGAATATTGGGGAATGAAGTGAAATGTTGTTGAATGGAGAGGAATTTGGTGTACTGTGATGCCATAGAATGTTATAAATTGTTTAGGAAACGAATGAGTCCTTTTGAAGAGAATGGAATGCTATAGAACGTTGTGTGATTTTTTGGAGTTAACATCAATTTTTTAGATTGGTGTTGATTCGAGAGCAATGTGACATAGTATAGGGTTCCTGAGTGGTTTCGAAGCAAATGGAGCTCTCTTTGATGGAATTGAAGGCCACAAAATATGGTGAGATGTTCAGTAATGGATTGGAAAACTGTTAAATGGACCGGAATAGTCTGTAATATGACGCAGAAGAGTGTTCCTCATTGTTTTCGAAAGGAATGGAGACTTATTTGACAGAATGGAATGCAACAGAACATGGTGGCATGTTGTTTAATGGAGTAGATTCCTGTAGAACGGAGTGGAATGGCATTTGTTGTGATGCAATAGACAGCACTTAATGTGTTGCAAGTGAACCTAAGCTTCTTTGTTGGATTGGAACAGAAAAGAATACAGTGGAATATTGCAAAATGAATTGGAGAGTTGTAGAATGGATTGTAATGGGGTGTAATGTCACTCAATGGACGCTTCCTGATTTTTCCGGAAAACAGTATAGCCTTCTTTTGCAGAATGGAACGCGATAGGACACAGTGGACTACTGTGGTATGGGGTGCTATGTTGTTTAATTGTGTTGAATCGGTTGTAATGTGATGCAATAAATGTTTCTGGAGTGATTTGGAAGCGAATGCAGCCATGCTGGATGGTATCGAACATAATAGAACGTGGTGGAATGTTGCGGAATAGAGAGGAAGATTATGAAATGTAGTGTAATGGGAGTAATGTGATGCAATAGGGGATTCCTGAGAGATCTTTTAGAGAACGGCGAATTCTTTGTAAGAACGGAATGCCATAGAGGGCAATGGAATGTTTGGAAAGGGTAGAATCTTGTGGAATCATGTGCAATGGCATGTGAGTAGATGCAATAGGCTGCTCCTGAACGGATTGGAAGCTATGGAGCCTTCATTTACAGAACGGAATGCAATGGAATGTGCTGGAATGTTGCACAGTGGAGTGCAATGTGTGGTATTGGGTGGAACGTTGTGTAATGAGACTCAACAGAGAGTTCCTCGGTCTTTTGGAAACGAATGGTGCGTCCTTTGCCGGAATGTAAGCCAGTGAATGTACTGGAATATTGCAGAATGGAGTTAAATGCTGTGGAATGGAGTGGAATGGGTTGTAATGTGATGCAATAGAGGGTTACAGATTTTCGTAGGAACGAATGGAGCCTTCTTTGACAGAATCGAACACTATAGAATGTTGTGGAATTTTGTGTAGTTAAGTTAAATTTTGTAGAATGGTGTAGAATCCGTGCAATGTGACACAATATAGAGTTGCTGAGTGGTCTAGAAGAAAATGGAGCTCACTTTGATGGAATGGAATGCTACAGAACATGGTGATATGTTCAGGAATGGAGTGCAATATTGTGAAATGGACTGGAATCTTGTGTATTGTGAAGCAGTACAGTGTTCCTGATTGTTTTGCAAACGAATGGAGCCTTACTTGAAAGAATGGAATGCAATAGAACGTGGTGGAATATTTTGGGATGTATTAGAATCTTGTAGAATTGAGTGGAATTTCATTTTATTTGATGCAGTAGACAGTCCTTAATGGATTGGAAGTGATTCGAGCCTTCTTTGTAGGAATGAGATGCAAAAGAACATAGTGGAACGTAGTGAAATGAAGGGGAGAGCCGTGGAATGGAGTGGAATGAGTTGTAATGTGACGCCATAGACGGTTCCTGAAAGTTTTGGAAAAGAGAGGATCTTTCTTTTCCAGAATGGAGCGCGATAGAACACGGTGGAGTGTTGTGGAATGGAGTTAAATCGGTTGAAATGTGAAGCACTAAAGGGATTCGAAGAGATTTTTAATCAAATGCAGCCTTGCTGGTAGGAATCAAACGTAAAAGAACGCGGTGGAATGTTGTGAAATGGAGTGTAATGGGATATAATGTGATGCAGTAGAGGGTTCCTGTGAGATTTTGTAGCGACTGGTGCCTTCTTTGTAACAGTGGAATGCCATAGAATGCAGTGGAATGATTTGAATAGAGTAAATTCTTGCGGATTCTTGTGGAATGGCTTCTGAAATGATTCAATTGGCTGCTCCTGAATGGTTTGGTAGCTGTGGGGCCTTCTTTTATATAATGGAATGCAATGGAGTGTGGTGGAATATGGCACAATAGAGAGCAATGCTGTGCTATTGAGTAGAACGTGGTGTAGTGTGACGCAACAGAGAGTTCCTGGGTTTGGAGAAGAATGGTTCCTACTTTGTCAGAATGAAACTCAGTAGATCTTGTGGGAATATTGGGAGTGGAGTAAAAACTTGTGTAAGGGAATGGCTTATGAATGTACAGAATATGAAATTCAGTAATTGCTTGGAAACAAATAGAGTTTTCCTAGTAGAATGGAACACTACACTACCTGGTGGAATGATGTGGAATGGAGGGCAATGTTTTGCAATGGAGTGGAATCGGCGTTAGGGTGACATTATAAAGGTCTCCAGAGTGGTTTGGAAGCGGAATGGTGCCTCCCTTGGTGGAATGTAAACAAATGAAATTGCTGGAATATTGGGGAATGAAGTGAAATGTTGTTGAATGGAGGGGAATTTGGTGTACTGTGATGCCATAGAGTGTTACAAATTGTTTAGAAAACAAATGAGCACTGTTGAACAGAATGGAATGCTATAGAAGGTGGTGTGATTTTAGAATGCAGTGCAAAGTTTTGAATAGAGTAGAATCTTGTCGATTCGTGTGGAATGGCATCTCAATGATGCAATAGGCTGCTACTGAATGGTTTCGTAGCTATTGGGCCTTCTTTTACATAATGGAATGCAATGAAATGTGGTGTAATGTTGCACAATAGAGTGCAATGCGGTGCTAATGAGTAGAACGTGGTGAAGTGTGACGCAACAGAGAGTTCCTGGTTTGGATAAGAATGGTTCCTACTTTGTCAGAATGAAACTCAGTAGATCTTGTTGGAATATTGGGAATGGAGTAGAATCTTGTGGAAGGGAATGGCTTGTGAAGGTACAGAATACGAATTTCAGTATTTGCTTGGAAACAAATATAGCTTTCCTTTGCAGAATGGAACACTACAGTACGTGGTGGAATGTTGTGGAATGGAGGGCAATGTTTTGCAATGGAGTGGAATCGGCGGTAGGGTGACATTATAAAGGTCAACAGAGTGGTTTGGAAGCTGAACGGTTCCTCCCTTGGTGGAATGTAAACAAATGAAATTGCTGGAATATTGGGGAATGAAGTGAAATGTTGTTGAATGGAGAGGAATTTGGTGTACTGTGATGCCATAGAATGTTATAAATTGTTTAGGAAACGAATGAGCCCTTTTGAAGAGAATGGAATGCTATAGAACGTTGTGTGATTTTTTGGAGTTAACATCAATTTTTTAGATTGGTGTTGATTCGAGAGCAATGTGACATAGTATAGGGTTCCTGAGTGGTTTCGAAGCAAATGGAGCTCTCTTTGATGGAATTGAAGGCCACAAAATATGGTGAGATGTTCAGTAATGGATTGGAAAACTGTTAAATGGACCGGAATAGTCTGTAATATGACGCAGAAGAGTGTTCCTCATTGTTTTCGAAAGGAATGGAGACTTATTTGACAGAATGGAATGCAACAGAACATGGTGGCATGTTGTTTAATGGAGTAGATTCCTGTAGAACGGAGTGGAATGGCATTTGTTGTGATGCAATAGACAGCACTTAATGTGTTGCAAGTGAACCTAAGCTTCTTTGTTGGATTGGAACAGAAAAGAATACAGTGGAATATTGCAAAATGAATTGGACAGTTGTAGAATGGATTGTAATGGGGTGTAATGTCACTCAATGGACGCTTCCTGATTTTTCCGGAAAACAGTATAGCCTTCTTTTGCAGAATGGAACGCGATAGGACACAGTGGACTACTGTGGTATGGGGTGCTATGTTGTTTAATTGTGTTGAATCGGTTGTAATGTGATGCAATAAATGTTTCTGGAGTGATTTGGAAGCGAATGCAGCCATGCTGGATGGTATCGAACATAATAGAACGTGGTGGAATGTTGCGGAATAGAGAGGAAGATTATGAAATGTAGTGTAATGGGAGTAATGTGATGCAATAGGGGATTCCTGAGAGATCTTGTAGAGAACGGCGAATTCTTTGTAAGAACGGAATGCCATAGAGGGCAATGGAATGTTTGGAATGGGTAGAATCTTGTGGAATCATGTGCAATGGCATGTGAGTAGATGCAATAGGCTGCTCCTGAACGGATTGGAAGCTATGGAGCCTTCATTTACAGAACGGAATGCAATGGAATGTGCTGGAATGTTGCACAGTGGAGTGCAATGTGTGGTATTGGGTGGAACGTTGTGTAATGAGACTCAACAGAGAGTTCCTCAGTCTTTTGGAAACGAATGGCGCGTCCTTTTCCGGAATGTAAGCCAGTGAATGTACTGGAATATTGCAGAATGGAGTTAAATGCTGTGGAATGGAGTGGAATGGGTTGTAATGTGATGCAATAGAGGGTTACAGATTTTCGTAGGAACGAATGGAGCCTTCTTTGACAGAATCGAACACTATAGAATGTTGTGGAATTTTGTGTAGTTAAGTTAAATTTTGTAGAATGGTGTAGAATCCGTGCAATGTGACACAATATAGAGTTGCTGAGTGGTCTAGAAGCAAATGGAGCTCACTTTGATGGAATGGAATGCAACAGAACATGGTGATATGTTCAGGAATGGAGTGCAATATTGTGAAATGGACTGGAATCTTGTGTATTGTGAAGCAGTACAGTGTTCCTGATTGTTTTGAAAACGAATGGAGCCTTACTTGACAGAATGGAATGCAATAGAACGTGGTGGAATATTTTGGGATGTATTAGAATCTTGTAGAATTGAGTGGAATTTCATTTTATTTGATGCAGTAGACAGTCCTTAATGGATTGGAAGTGATTCGAGCCTTCTTTGTAGGAATGAGATGCAAAAGAACATAGTGGAACGTAGTGAAATGAAGGGGAGAGCCGTGGAATGGAGTGGAATGAGTTGTAATGTGACGCCATAGACGGTTCCTGAAAGTTTTGGAAAAGAGAGGATCTTTCTTTTCCAGAATGGAGCGCGATAGAACACGGTGGAGTGTTGTGGAATGGAGTTAAATCGGTTGAAATGTGAAGCACTAAAGGGATTCGAAGAGATTTTTAATCAAATGCAGCCTTGCTGGTAGGAATCAAACGTAAAAGAACGCGGTGGAATGTTGTGAAATGGAGTGTAATGGGATATAATGTGATGCAGTAGAGGGTTCCTGTGAGATTTTGTAGCGACTGGTGCCTTCTTTGTAACAGTGGAATGCCATAGAATGCAGTGGAATGATTTGAATAGAGTAAATTCTTGTGGATTCTTGTGGAATGGCTTCTGAAATGATTCAATTGGCTGCTCCTGAATGGTTTGGTAGCTGTGGGGCCTTCTTTTATATAATGGAATGCAATGGAGTGTGGTGGAATATGGCACAATAGAGAGCAATGCTGTGCTATTGAGTAGAACGTGGTGTAGTGTGACGCAACAGAGAGTTCCTGGGTTTGGATAAGAATGGTTCCTACTTTGTCAGAATGAAACTCAGTAGATCTTGTGGGAATATTGGGAGTGGAGTAAAAACTTGTGTAAGGGAATGGCTTATGAACGTACAGAATATGAAATTCAGTAATTGCTTGGAAACAAATAGAGTTTTCCTAGCAGAATGGAACACTACACTACCTGGTGGAATGACGTGGAATGGAGGGCAATGTTTTGCAATGGAGTGGAATCGGCGGTAGGGTGACATTATAAAGGTCTCCAGAGTTTTTTGGAAGAGGAATGGTGCCTCCCTTGGTGGAATGTAAACAAATGAAATTGCTGGAATATTGGGGAATGAAGTGAAATGTTGTTGAATGGAGAGGAATGTGGTGTACTGTGATGCCATAGAGTGTTACAAATTGTTTAGAAAACGAATGAGCACTGTTGAACAGAATGGAATGCTATAGAAGGTGGTGTGATTTTAGAATGCAGTGCAAAGTTTTGAATAGAGTAGAATCTTGGGGATTCCTGTGGAATGGCATCTCAATGATGCAATAGGCTGCTAATGAATGGTTTGGTATCTATTGGGCCTTCTTTTAAACAATGGAATGCAATGGAATGTGGTGTAATGTTGCACAATAGAGTGCAATGCTGTGCTAATGAGTAGAACGTGGTGAAGTGTGACGCAACAGAGAGTTCCTGGGTTTGGATAAGAATGGTTCCTACTTTGTCAGAATGAAACTCAGTAGATCTTGTTGGAATATTGGGAATGGAGTAGAATCTTGTGGAAGGGAATGGCTTGTGAAGGTACAGAATACGAATTTCAGTATTTGCTTGGAAACAAATATAGCTTTCCTTTGCAGAATGGAACACTACAGTACGTGGTGGAATGTTGTGGAATGGAGGGCAATGTAGCTCAATGGAGTGGAATCGGCGGTAGGGTGACATTATAAAGGTCAACAGAGTGGTTTGGAAGCTGAACGGTTCCTCCCTTGGTGGAATGTAAACAAATGAAATTGCTGGAATATTGGGGAATGAAGTGAAATGTTGTTGAATGGAGAGGAATTTGGTGTACTGTGATGCCATAGAATGTTATAAATTGTTTAGGAAACGAATGAGCCCTTTTGAAGAGAATGGAATGCTATAGAACGTTGTGTGATTTTTTGGAGTTAACATCAATTTTTTAGATTGGTGTTGATTCGAGAGCAATGTGACATAGTATAGGGTTCCTGAGTGGTTTCGAAGCAAATGGAGCTCTCTTTGATGGAATTGAAGGCCACAAAATATGGTGAGATGTTCAGTAATGGATTGGAAAACTGTTAAATGGACCGGAATAGTCTGTAATATGACGCAGAAGAGTGTTCCTCATTGTTTTCGAAAGGAATGGAGACTTATTTGACAGAATGGAATGCAACAGAACATGGTGGCATGTTGTTTAATGGAGTAGATTCCTGTAGAACGGAGTGGAATGGCATTTGTTGTGATGCAATAGACAGCACTTAATGTGTTGCAAGTGAACCTAAGCTTCTTTGTTGGATTGGAACAGAAAAGAATACAGTGGAATATTGCAAAATGAATTGGACAGTTGTAGAATGGATTGTAATGGGGTGTAATGTCACTCAATGGACGCTTCCTGATTTTTCCGGAAAACAGTATAGCCTTCTTTTGCAGAATGGAACGCGATAGGACACAGTGGACTACTGTGGTATGGGGTGCTATGTTGTTTAATTGTGTTGAATCGGTTGTAATGTGATGCAATAAATGTTTCTGGAGTGATTTGGAAGCGAATGCAGCCATGCTGGATGGTATCGAACATAATAGAACGTGGTGGAATGTTGCGGAATAGAGAGGAAGATTATGAAATGTAGTGTAATGGGAGTAATGTGATGCAATAGGGGATTCCTGAGAGATCTTGTAGAGAACGGCGAATTCTTTGTAAGAACGGAATGCCATAGAGGGCAATGGAATGTTTGGAATGGGTAGAATCTTGTGGAATCATGTGCAATGGCATGTGAGTAGATGCAATAGGCTGCTCCTGAACGGATTGGAAGCTATGGAGCCTTCATTTACAGAACGGAATGCAATGGAATGTGCTGGAATGTTGCACAGTGGAGTGCAATGTGTGGTATTGGGTGGAACGTTGTGTAATGAGACTCAACAGAGAGTTCCTCAGTCTTTTGGAAACGAATGGCGCGTCCTTTTCCGGAATGTAAGCCAGTGAATGTACTGGAATATTGCAGAATGGAGTTAAATGCTGTGGAATGGAGTGGAATGGGTTGTAATGTGATGCAATAGAGGGTTACAGATTTTCGTAGGAACGAATGGAGCCTTCTTTGACAGAATCGAACACTATAGAATGTTGTGGAATTTTGTGTAGTTAAGTTAAATTTTGTAGAATGGTGTAGAATCCGTGCAATGTGACACAATATAGAGTTGCTGAGTGGTCTAGAAGCAAATGGAGCTCACTTTGATGGAATGGAATGCAACAGAACATGGTGATATGTTCAGGAATGGAGTGCAATATTGTGAAATGGACTGGAATCTTGTGTATTGTGAAGCAGTACAGTGTTCCTGATTGTTTTGAAAACGAATGGAGCCTTACTTGACAGAATGGAATGCAATAGAACGTGGTGGAATATTTTGGGATGTATTAGAATCTTGTAGAATTGAGTGGAATTTCATTTTATTTGATGCAGTAGACAGTCCTTAATGGATTGGAAGTGATTCGAGCCTTCTTTGTAGGAATGAGATGCAAAAGAACATAGTGGAACGTAGTGAAATGAAGGGGAGAGCCGTGGAATGGAGTGGAATGAGTTGTAATGTGACGCCATAGACGGTTCCTGAAAGTTTTGGAAAAGAGAGGATCTTTCTTTTCCAGAATGGAGCGCGATAGAACACGGTGGAGTGTTGTGGAATGGAGTTAAATCGGTTGAAATGTGAAGCACTAAAGGGATTCGAAGAGATTTTTAATCAAATGCAGCCTTGCTGGTAGGAATCAAACGTAAAAGAACGCGGTGGAATGTTGTGAAATGGAGTGTAATGGGATATAATGTGATGCAGTAGAGGGTTCCTGTGAGATTTTGTAGCGACTGGTGCCTTCTTTGTAACAGTGGAATGCCATAGAATGCAGTGGAATGATTTGAATAGAGTAAATTCTTGTGGATTCTTGTGGAATGGCTTCTGAAATGATTCAATTGGCTGCTCCTGAATGGTTTGGTAGCTGTGGGGCCTTCTTTTATATAATGGAATGCAATGGAGTGTGGTGGAATATGGCACAATAGAGAGCAATGCTGTGCTATTGAGTAGAACGTGGTGTAGTGTGACGCAACAGAGAGTTCCTGGGTTTGGATAAGAATGGTTCCTACTTTGTCAGAATGAAACTCAGTAGATCTTGTGGGAATATTGGGAGTGGAGTAAAAACTTGTGTAAGGGAATGGCTTATGAACGTACAGAATATGAAATTCAGTAATTGCTTGGAAACAAATAGAGTTTTCCTAGCAGAATGGAACACTACACTACCTGGTGGAATGACGTGGAATGGAGGGCAATGTTTTGCAATGGAGTGGAATCGGCGGTAGGGTGACATTATAAAGGTCTCCAGAGTTTTTTGGAAGAGGAATGGTGCCTCCCTTGGTGGAATGTAAACAAATGAAATTGCTGGAATATTGGGGAATGAAGTGAAATGTTGTTGAATGGAGAGGAATGTGGTGTACTGTGATGCCATAGAGTGTTACAAATTGTTTAGAAAACGAATGAGCACTGTTGAACAGAATGGAATGCTATAGAAGGTGGTGTGATTTTAGAATGCAGTGCAAAGTTTTGAATAGAGTAGAATCTTGGGGATTCCTGTGGAATGGCATCTCAATGATGCAATAGGCTGCTAATGAATGGTTTGGTATCTATTGGGCCTTCTTTTAAACAATGGAATGCAATGGAATGTGGTGTAATGTTGCACAATAGAGTGCAATGCTGTGCTAATGAGTAGAACGTGGTGAAGTGTGACGCAACAGAGAGTTCCTGGGTTTGGATAAGAATGGTTCCTACTTTGTCAGAATGAAACTCAGTAGATCTTGTTGGAATATTGGGAATGGAGTAGAATCTTGTGGAAGGGAATGGCTTGTGAAGGTACAGAATACGAATTTCAGTATTTGCTTGGAAACAAATATAGCTTTCCTTTGCAGAATGGAACACTACAGTACGTGGTGGAATGTTGTGGAATGGAGGGCAATGTAGCTCAATGGAGTGGAATCGGCGGTAGGGTGACATTATAAAGGTCAACAGAGTGGTTTGGAAGCTGAACGGTTCCTCCCTTGGTGGAATGTAAACAAATGAAATTGCTGGAATATTGGGGAATGAAGTGAAATGTTGTTGAATGGAGAGGAATTTGGTGTACTGTGATGCCATAGAATGTTATAAATTGTTTAGGAAACGAATGAGCCCTTTTGAAGAGAATGGAATGCTATAGAACGTTGTGTGATTTTTTGGAGTTAACATCAATTTTTTAGATTGGTGTTGATTCGAGAGCAATGTGACATAGTATAGGGTTCCTGAGTGGTTTCGAAGCAAATGGAGCTCTCTTTGATGGAATTGAAGGCCACAAAATATGGTGAGATGTTCAGTAATGGATTGGAAAACTGTTAAATGGACCGGAATAGTCTGTAATATGACGCAGAAGAGTGTTCCTCATTGTTTTCGAAAGGAATGGAGACTTATTTGACAGAATGGAATGCAACAGAACATGGTGGCATGTTGTTTAATGGAGTAGATTCCTGTAGAACGGAGTGGAATGGCATTTGTTGTGATGCAATAGACAGCACTTAATGTGTTGCAAGTGAACCTAAGCTTCTTTGTTGGATTGGAACAGAAAAGAATACAGTGGAATATTGCAAAATGAATTGGACAGTTGTAGAATGGATTGTAATGGGGTGTAATGTCACTCAATGGACGCTTCCTGATTTTTCCGGAAAACAGTATAGCCTTCTTTTGCAGAATGGAACGCGATAGGACACAGTGGACTACTGTGGTATGGGGTGCTATGTTGTTTAATTGTGTTGAATCGGTTGTAATGTGATGCAATAAATGTTTCTGGAGTGATTTGGAAGCGAATGCAGCCATGCTGGATGGTATCGAACATAATAGAACGTGGTGGAATGTTGCGGAATAGAGAGGAAGATTATGAAATGTAGTGTAATGGGAGTAATGTGATGCAATAGGGGATTCCTGAGAGATCTTGTAGAGAACGGCGAATTCTTTGTAAGAACGGAATGCCATAGAGGGCAATGGAATGTTTGGAATGGGTAGAATCTTGTGGAATCATGTGCAATGGCATGTGAGTAGATGCAATAGGCTGCTCCTGAACGGATTGGAAGCTATGGAGCCTTCATTTACAGAACGGAATGCAATGGAATGTGCTGGAATGTTGCACAGTGGAGTGCAATGTGTGGTATTGGGTGGAACGTTGTGTAATGAGACTCAACAGAGAGTTCCTCAGTCTTTTGGAAACGAATGGCGCGTCCTTTTCCGGAATGTAAGCCAGTGAATGTACTGGAATATTGCAGAATGGAGTTAAATGCTGTGGAATGGAGTGGAATGGGTTGTAATGTGATGCAATAGAGGGTTACAGATTTTCGTAGGAACGAATGGAGCCTTCTTTGACAGAATCGAACACTATAGAATGTTGTGGAATTTTGTGTAGTTAAGTTAAATTTTGTAGAATGGTGTAGAATCCGTGCAATGTGACACAATATAGAGTTGCTGAGTGGTCTAGAAGCAAATGGAGCTCACTTTGATGGAATGGAATGCAACAGAACATGGTGATATGTTCAGGAATGGAGTGCAATATTGTGAAATGGACTGGAATCTTGTGTATTGTGAAGCAGTACAGTGTTCCTGATTGTTTTGAAAACGAATGGAGCCTTACTTGACAGAATGGAATGCAATAGAACGTGGTGGAATATTTTGGGATGTATTAGAATCTTGTAGAATTGAGTGGAATTTCATTTTATTTGATGCAGTAGACAGTCCTTAATGGATTGGAAGTGATTCGAGCCTTCTTTGTAGGAATGAGATGCAAAAGAACATAGTGGAACGTAGTGAAATGAAGGGGAGAGCCGTGGAATGGAGTGGAATGAGTTGTAATGTGACGCCATAGACGGTTCCTGAAAGTTTTGGAAAAGAGAGGATCTTTCTTTTCCAGAATGGAGCGCGATAGAACACGGTGGAGTGTTGTGGAATGGAGTTAAATCGGTTGAAATGTGAAGCACTAAAGGGATTCGAAGAGATTTTTAATCAAATGCAGCCTTGCTGGTAGGAATCAAACGTAAAAGAACGCGGTGGAATGTTGTGAAATGGAGTGTAATGGGATATAATGTGATGCAGTAGAGGGTTCCTGTGAGATTTTGTAGCGACTGGTGCCTTCTTTGTAACAGTGGAATGCCATAGAATGCAGTGGAATGATTTGAATAGAGTAAATTCTTGTGGATTCTTGTGGAATGGCTTCTGAAATGATTCAATTGGCTGCTCCTGAATGGTTTGGTAGCTGTGGGGCCTTCTTTTATATAATGGAATGCAATGGAGTGTGGTGGAATATGGCACAATAGAGAGCAATGCTGTGCTATTGAGTAGAACGTGGTGTAGTGTGACGCAACAGAGAGTTCCTGGGTTTGGATAAGAATGGTTCCTACTTTGTCAGAATGAAACTCAGTAGATCTTGTGGGAATATTGGGAGTGGAGTAAAAACTTGTGTAAGGGAATGGCTTATGAACGTACAGAATATGAAATTCAGTAATTGCTTGGAAACAAATAGAGTTTTCCTAGCAGAATGGAACACTACACTACCTGGTGGAATGACGTGGAATGGAGGGCAATGTTTTGCAATGGAGTGGAATCGGCGGTAGGGTGACATTATAAAGGTCTCCAGAGTTTTTTGGAAGAGGAATGGTGCCTCCCTTGGTGGAATGTAAACAAATGAAATTGCTGGAATATTGGGGAATGAAGTGAAATGTTGTTGAATGGAGAGGAATGTGGTGTACTGTGATGCCATAGAGTGTTACAAATTGTTTAGAAAACGAATGAGCACTGTTGAACAGAATGGAATGCTATAGAAGGTGGTGTGATTTTAGAATGCAGTGCAAAGTTTTGAATAGAGTAGAATCTTGGGGATTCCTGTGGAATGGCATCTCAATGATGCAATAGGCTGCTAATGAATGGTTTGGTATCTATTGGGCCTTCTTTTAAACAATGGAATGCAATGGAATGTGGTGTAATGTTGCACAATAGAGTGCAATGCTGTGCTAATGAGTAGAACGTGGTGAAGTGTGACGCAACAGAGAGTTCCTGGGTTTGGATAAGAATGGTTCCTACTTTGTCAGAATGAAACTCAGTAGATCTTGTTGGAATATTGGGAATGGAGTAGAATCTTGTGGAAGGGAATGGCTTGTGAAGGTACAGAATACGAATTTCAGTATTTGCTTGGAAACAAATATAGCTTTCCTTTGCAGAATGGAACACTACAGTACGTGGTGGAATGTTGTGGAATGGAGGGCAATGTAGCTCAATGGAGTGGAATCGGCGGTAGGGTGACATTATAAAGGTCAACAGAGTGGTTTGGAAGCTGAACGGTTCCTCCCTTGGTGGAATGTAAACAAATGAAATTGCTGGAATATTGGGGAATGAAGTGAAATGTTGTTGAATGGAGAGGAATTTGGTGTACTGTGATGCCATAGAATGTTATAAATTGTTTAGGAAACGAATGAGCCCTTTTGAAGAGAATGGAATGCTATAGAACGTTGTGTGATTTTTTGGAGTTAACATCAATTTTTTAGATTGGTGTTGATTCGAGAGCAATGTGACATAGTATAGGGTTCCTGAGTGGTTTCGAAGCAAATGGAGCTCTCTTTGATGGAATTGAAGGCCACAAAATATGGTGAGATGTTCAGTAATGGATTGGAAAACTGTTAAATGGACCGGAATAGTCTGTAATATGACGCAGAAGAGTGTTCCTCATTGTTTTCGAAAGGAATGGAGACTTATTTGACAGAATGGAATGCAACAGAACATGGTGGCATGTTGTTTAATGGAGTAGATTCCTGTAGAACGGAGTGGAATGGCATTTGTTGTGATGCAATAGACAGCACTTAATGTGTTGCAAGTGAACCTAAGCTTCTTTGTTGGATTGGAACAGAAAAGAATACAGTGGAATATTGCAAAATGAATTGGACAGTTGTAGAATGGATTGTAATGGGGTGTAATGTCACTCAATGGACGCTTCCTGATTTTTCCGGAAAACAGTATAGCCTTCTTTTGCAGAATGGAACGCGATAGGACACAGTGGACTACTGTGGTATGGGGTGCTATGTTGTTTAATTGTGTTGAATCGGTTGTAATGTGATGCAATAAATGTTTCTGGAGTGATTTGGAAGCGAATGCAGCCATGCTGGATGGTATCGAACATAATAGAACGTGGTGGAATGTTGCGGAATAGAGAGGAAGATTATGAAATGTAGTGTAATGGGAGTAATGTGATGCAATAGGGGATTCCTGAGAGATCTTGTAGAGAACGGCGAATTCTTTGTAAGAACGGAATGCCATAGAGGGCAATGGAATGTTTGGAATGGGTAGAATCTTGTGGAATCATGTGCAATGGCATGTGAGTAGATGCAATAGGCTGCTCCTGAACGGATTGGAAGCTATGGAGCCTTCATTTACAGAACGGAATGCAATGGAATGTGCTGGAATGTTGCACAGTGGAGTGCAATGTGTGGTATTGGGTGGAACGTTGTGTAATGAGACTCAACAGAGAGTTCCTCAGTCTTTTGGAAACGAATGGCGCGTCCTTTTCCGGAATGTAAGCCAGTGAATGTACTGGAATATTGCAGAATGGAGTTAAATGCTGTGGAATGGAGTGGAATGGGTTGTAATGTGATGCAATAGAGGGTTACAGATTTTCGTAGGAACGAATGGAGCCTTCTTTGACAGAATCGAACACTATAGAATGTTGTGGAATTTTGTGTAGTTAAGTTAAATTTTGTAGAATGGTGTAGAATCCGTGCAATGTGACACAATATAGAGTTGCTGAGTGGTCTAGAAGCAAATGGAGCTCACTTTGATGGAATGGAATGCAACAGAACATGGTGATATGTTCAGGAATGGAGTGCAATATTGTGAAATGGACTGGAATCTTGTGTATTGTGAAGCAGTACAGTGTACCTGATTGTTTTGAAAACGAATGGAGCCTTACTTGACAGAATGGAATGCAATAGAACGTGGTGGAATATTTTGGGATGTATTAGAATCTTGTAGAATTGAGTGGAATTTCATTTTATTTGATGCAGTAGACAGTCCTTAATGGATTGGAAGTGATTCGAGCCTTCTTTGTAGGAATGAGATGCAAAAGAACATAGTGGAACGTAGTGAAATGAAGGGGAGAGCCGTGGAATGGAGTGGAATGAGTTGTAATGTGACGCCATAGACGGTTCCTGAAAGTTTTGGAAAAGAGAGGATCTTTCTTTTCCAGAATGGAGCGCGATAGAACACGGTGGAGTGTTGTGGAATGGAGTTAAATCGGTTGAAATGTGAAGCACTAAAGGGATTCGAAGAGATTTTTAATCAAATGCAGCCTTGCTGGTAGGAATCAAACGTAAAAGAACGCGGTGGAATGTTGTGAAATGGAGTGTAATGGGATATAATGTGATGCAGTAGAGGGTTCCTGTGAGATTTTGTAGCGACTGGTGCCTTCTTTGTAACAGTGGAATGCCATAGAATGCAGTGGAATGATTTGAATAGAGTAAATTCTTGTGGATTCTTGTGGAATGGCTTCTGAAATGATTCAATTGGCTGCTCCTGAATGGTTTGGTAGCTGTGGGGCCTTCTTTTATATAATGGAATGCAATGGAGTGTGGTGGAATATGGCACAATAGAGAGCAATGCTGTGCTATTGAGTAGAACGTGGTGTAGTGTGACGCAACAGAGAGTTCCTGGGTTTGGATAAGAATGGTTCCTACTTTGTCAGAATGAAACTCAGTAGATCTTGTGGGAATATTGGGAGTGGAGTAAAAACTTGTGTAAGGGAATGGCTTATGAACGTACAGAATATGAAATTCAGTAATTGCTTGGAAACAAATAGAGTTTTCCTAGCAGAATGGAACACTACACTACCTGGTGGAATGACGTGGAATGGAGGGCAATGTTTTGCAATGGAGTGGAATCGGCGGTAGGGTGACATTATAAAGGTCTCCAGAGTTTTTTGGAAGAGGAATGGTGCCTCCCTTGGTGGAATGTAAACAAATGAAATTGCTGGAATATTGGGGAATGAAGTGAAATGTTGTTGAATGGAGAGGAATGTGGTGTACTGTGATGCCATAGAGTGTTACAAATTGTTTAGAAAACGAATGAGCACTGTTGAACAGAATGGAATGCTATAGAAGGTGGTGTGATTTTAGAATGCAGTGCAAAGTTTTGAATAGAGTAGAATCTTGGGGATTCCTGTGGAATGGCATCTCAATGATGCAATAGGCTGCTAATGAATGGTTTGGTATCTATTGGGCCTTCTTTTAAACAATGGAATGCAATGGAATGTGGTGTAATGTTGCACAATAGAGTGCAATGCTGTGCTAATGAGTAGAACGTGGTGAAGTGTGACGCAACAGAGAGTTCCTGGGTTTGGATAAGAATGGTTCCTACTTTGTCAGAATGAAACTCAGTAGATCTTGTTGGAATATTGGGAATGGAGTAGAATCTTGTGGAAGGGAATGGCTTGTGAAGGTACAGAATACGAATTTCAGTATTTGCTTGGAAACAAATATAGCTTTCCTTTGCAGAATGGAACACTACAGTACGTGGTGGAATGTTGTGGAATGGAGGGCAATGTAGCTCAATGGAGTGGAATCGGCGGTAGGGTGACATTATAAAGGTCAACAGAGTGGTTTGGAAGCTGAACGGTTCCTCCCTTGGTGGAATGTAAACAAATGAAATTGCTGGAATATTGGGGAATGAAGTGAAATGTTGTTGAATGGAGAGGAATTTGGTGTACTGTGATGCCATAGAATGTTATAAATTGTTTAGGAAACGAATGAGCCCTTTTGAAGAGAATGGAATGCTATAGAACGTTGTGTGATTTTTTGGAGTTAACATCAATTTTTTAGATTGGTGTTGATTCGAGAGCAATGTGACATAGTATAGGGTTCCTGAGTGGTTTCGAAGCAAATGGAGCTCTCTTTGATGGAATTGAAGGCCACAAAATATGGTGAGATGTTCAGTAATGGATTGGAAAACTGTTAAATGGACCGGAATAGTCTGTAATATGACGCAGAAGAGTGTTCCTCATTGTTTTCGAAAGGAATGGAGACTTATTTGACAGAATGGAATGCAACAGAACATGGTGGCATGTTGTTTAATGGAGTAGATTCCTGTAGAACGGAGTGGAATGGCATTTGTTGTGATGCAATAGACAGCACTTAATGTGTTGCAAGTGAACCTAAGCTTCTTTGTTGGATTGGAACAGAAAAGAATACAGTGGAATATTGCAAAATGAATTGGACAGTTGTAGAATGGATTGTAATGGGGTGTAATGTCACTCAATGGACGCTTCCTGATTTTTCCGGAAAACAGTATAGCCTTCTTTTGCAGAATGGAACGCGATAGGACACAGTGGACTACTGTGGTATGGGGTGCTATGTTGTTTAATTGTGTTGAATCGGTTGTAATGTGATGCAATAAATGTTTCTGGAGTGATTTGGAAGCGAATGCAGCCATGCTGGATGGTATCGAACATAATAGAACGTGGTGGAATGTTGCGGAATAGAGAGGAAGATTATGAAATGTAGTGTAATGGGAGTAATGTGATGCAATAGGGGATTCCTGAGAGATCTTGTAGAGAACGGCGAATTCTTTGTAAGAACGGAATGCCATAGAGGGCAATGGAATGTTTGGAATGGGTAGAATCTTGTGGAATCATGTGCAATGGCATGTGAGTAGATGCAATAGGCTGCTCCTGAACGGATTGGAAGCTATGGAGCCTTCATTTACAGAACGGAATGCAATGGAATGTGCTGGAATGTTGCACAGTGGAGTGCAATGTGTGGTATTGGGTGGAACGTTGTGTAATGAGACTCAACAGAGAGTTCCTCAGTCTTTTGGAAACGAATGGCGCGTCCTTTTCCGGAATGTAAGCCAGTGAATGTACTGGAATATTGCAGAATGGAGTTAAATGCTGTGGAATGGAGTGGAATGGGTTGTAATGTGATGCAATAGAGGGTTACAGATTTTCGTAGGAACGAATGGAGCCTTCTTTGACAGAATCGAACACTATAGAATGTTGTGGAATTTTGTGTAGTTAAGTTAAATTTTGTAGAATGGTGTAGAATCCGTGCAATGTGACACAATATAGAGTTGCTGAGTGGTCTAGAAGCAAATGGAGCTCACTTTGATGGAATGGAATGCAACAGAACATGGTGATATGTTCAGGAATGGAGTGCAATATTGTGAAATGGACTGGAATCTTGTGTATTGTGAAGCAGTACAGTGTACCTGATTGTTTTGAAAACGAATGGAGCCTTACTTGACAGAATGGAATGCAATAGAACGTGGTGGAATATTTTGGGATGTATTAGAATCTTGTAGAATTGAGTGGAATTTCATTTTATTTGATGCAGTAGACAGTCCTTAATGGATTGGAAGTGATTCGAGCCTTCTTTGTAGGAATGAGATGCAAAAGAACATAGTGGAACGTAGTGAAATGAAGGGGAGAGCCGTGGAATGGAGTGGAATGAGTTGTAATGTGACGCCATAGACGGTTCCTGAAAGTTTTGGAAAAGAGAGGATCTTTCTTTTCCAGAATGGAGCGCGATAGAACACGGTGGAGTGTTGTGGAATGGAGTTAAATCGGTTGAAATGTGAAGCACTAAAGGGATTCGAAGAGATTTTTAATCAAATGCAGCCTTGCTGGTAGGAATCAAACGTAAAAGAACGCGGTGGAATGTTGTGAAATGGAGTGTAATGGGATATAATGTGATGCAGTAGAGGGTTCCTGTGAGATTTTGTAGCGACTGGTGCCTTCTTTGTAACAGTGGAATGCCATAGAATGCAGTGGAATGATTTGAATAGAGTAAATTCTTGTGGATTCTTGTGGAATGGCTTCTGAAATGATTCAATTGGCTGCTCCTGAATGGTTTGGTAGCTGTGGGGCCTTCTTTTATATAATGGAATGCAATGGAGTGTGGTGGAATATGGCACAATAGAGAGCAATGCTGTGCTATTGAGTAGAACGTGGTGTAGTGTGACGCAACAGAGAGTTCCTGGGTTTGGATAAGAATGGTTCCTACTTTGTCAGAATGAAACTCAGTAGATCTTGTGGGAATATTGGGAGTGGAGTAAAAACTTGTGTAAGGGAATGGCTTATGAACGTACAGAATATGAAATTCAGTAATTGCTTGGAAACAAATAGAGTTTTCCTAGCAGAATGGAACACTACACTACCTGGTGGAATGACGTGGAATGGAGGGCAATGTTTTGCAATGGAGTGGAATCGGCGGTAGGGTGACATTATAAAGGTCTCCAGAGTTTTTTGGAAGAGGAATGGTGCCTCCCTTGGTGGAATGTAAACAAATGAAATTGCTGGAATATTGGGGAATGAAGTGAAATGTTGTTGAATGGAGAGGAATGTGGTGTACTGTGATGCCATAGAGTGTTACAAATTGTTTAGAAAACGAATGAGCACTGTTGAACAGAATGGAATGCTATAGAAGGTGGTGTGATTTTAGAATGCAGTGCAAAGTTTTGAATAGAGTAGAATCTTGGGGATTCCTGTGGAATGGCATCTCAATGATGCAATAGGCTGCTAATGAATGGTTTGGTATCTATTGGGCCTTCTTTTAAACAATGGAATGCAATGGAATGTGGTGTAATGTTGCACAATAGAGTGCAATGCTGTGCTAATGAGTAGAACGTGGTGAAGTGTGACGCAACAGAGAGTTCCTGGGTTTGGATAAGAATGGTTCCTACTTTGTCAGAATGAAACTCAGTAGATCTTGTTGGAATATTGGGAATGGAGTAGAATCTTGTGGAAGGGAATGGCTTGTGAAGGTACAGAATACGAATTTCAGTATTTGCTTGGAAACAAATATAGCTTTCCTTTGCAGAATGGAACACTACAGTACGTGGTGGAATGTTGTGGAATGGAGGGCAATGTAGCTCAATGGAGTGGAATCGGCGGTAGGGTGACATTATAAAGGTCAACAGAGTGGTTTGGAAGCTGAACGGTTCCTCCCTTGGTGGAATGTAAACAAATGAAATTGCTGGAATATTGGGGAATGAAGTGAAATGTTGTTGAATGGAGAGGAATTTGGTGTACTGTGATGCCATAGAATGTTATAAATTGTTTAGGAAACGAATGAGCCCTTTTGAAGAGAATGGAATGCTATAGAACGTTGTGTGATTTTTTGGAGTTAACATCAATTTTTTAGATTGGTGTTGATTCGAGAGCAATGTGACATAGTATAGGGTTCCTGAGTGGTTTCGAAGCAAATGGAGCTCTCTTTGATGGAATTGAAGGCCACAAAATATGGTGAGATGTTCAGTAATGGATTGGAAAACTGTTAAATGGACCGGAATAGTCTGTAATATGACGCAGAAGAGTGTTCCTCATTGTTTTCGAAAGGAATGGAGACTTATTTGACAGAATGGAATGCAACAGAACATGGTGGCATGTTGTTTAATGGAGTAGATTCCTGTAGAACGGAGTGGAATGGCATTTGTTGTGATGCAATAGACAGCACTTAATGTGTTGCAAGTGAACCTAAGCTTCTTTGTTGGATTGGAACAGAAAAGAATACAGTGGAATATTGCAAAATGAATTGGACAGTTGTAGAATGGATTGTAATGGGGTGTAATGTCACTCAATGGACGCTTCCTGATTTTTCCGGAAAACAGTATAGCCTTCTTTTGCAGAATGGAACGCGATAGAACACAGTGGACTACTGTGGTATGGGGTGCTATGTTGTTTAATTGTGTTGAATCGGTTGTAATGTGATGCAATAAATGTTTCTGGAGTGATTTGGAAGCGAATGCAGCCATGCTGGATGGTATCGAACATAATAGAACGTGGTGGAATGTTGCGGAATAGAGAGGAAGATTATGAAATGTAGTGTAATGGGAGTAATGTGATGCAATAGGGGATTCCTGAGAGATCTTGTAGAGAACGGCGAATTCTTTGTAAGAACGGAATGCCATAGAGGGCAATGGAATGTTTGGAATGGGTAGAATCTTGTGGAATCATGTGCAATGGCATGTGAGTAGATGCAATAGGCTGCTCCTGAACGGATTGGAAGCTATGGAGCCTTCATTTACAGAACGGAATGCAATGGAATGTGCTGGAATGTTGCACAGTGGAGTGCAATGTGTGGTATTGGGTGGAACGTTGTGTAATGAGACTCAACAGAGAGTTCCTCAGTCTTTTGGAAACGAATGGCGCGTCCTTTTCCGGAATGTAAGCCAGTGAATGTACTGGAATATTGCAGAATGGAGTTAAATGCTGTGGAATGGAGTGGAATGGGTTGTAATGTGATGCAATAGAGGGTTACAGATTTTCGTAGGAACGAATGGAGCCTTCTTTGACAGAATCGAACACTATAGAATGTTGTGGAATTTTGTGTAGTTAAGTTAAATTTTGTAGAATGGTGTAGAATCCGTGCAATGTGACACAATATAGAGTTGCTGAGTGGTCTAGAAGCAAATGGAGCTCACTTTGATGGAATGGAATGCAACAGAACATGGTGATATGTTCAGGAATGGAGTGCAATATTGTGAAATGGACTGGAATCTTGTGTATTGTGAAGCAGTACAGTGTTCCTGATTGTTTTGAAAACGAATGGAGCCTTACTTGACAGAATGGAATGCAATAGAACGTGGTGGAATATTTTGGGATGTATTAGAATCTTGTAGAATTGAGTGGAATTTCATTTTATTTGATGCAGTAGACAGTCCTTAATGGATTGGAAGTGATTCGAGCCTTCTTTGTAGGAATGAGATGCAAAAGAACATAGTGGAACGTAGTGAAATGAAGGGGAGAGCCGTGGAATGGAGTGGAATGAGTTGTAATGTGACGCCATAGACGGTTCCTGAAAGTTTTGGAAAAGAGAGGATCTTTCTTTTCCAGAATGGAGCGCGATAGAACACGGTGGAGTGTTGTGGAATGGAGTTAAATCGGTTGAAATGTGAAGCACTAAAGGGATTCGAAGAGATTTTTAATCAAATGCAGCCTTGCTGGTAGGAATCAAACGTAAAAGAACGCGGTGGAATGTTGTGAAATGGAGTGTAATGGGATATAATGTGATGCAGTAGAGGGTTCCTGTGAGATTTTGTAGCGACTGGTGCCTTCTTTGTAACAGTGGAATGCCATAGAATGCAGTGGAATGATTTGAATAGAGTAAATTCTTGTGGATTCTTGTGGAATGGCTTCTGAAATGATTCAATTGGCTGCTCCTGAATGGTTTGGTAGCTGTGGGGCCTTCTTTTATATAATGGAATGCAATGGAGTGTGGTGGAATATGGCACAATAGAGAGCAATGCTGTGCTATTGAGTAGAACGTGGTGTAGTGTGACGCAACAGAGAGTTCCTGGGTTTGGATAAGAATGGTTCCTACTTTGTCAGAATGAAACTCAGTAGATCTTGTGGGAATATTGGGAGTGGAGTAAAAACTTGTGTAAGGGAATGGCTTATGAACGTACAGAATATGAAATTCAGTAATTGCTTGGAAACAAATAGAGTTTTCCTAGCAGAATGGAACACTACACTACCTGGTGGAATGACGTGGAATGGAGGGCAATGTTTTGCAATGGAGTGGAATCGGCGGTAGGGTGACATTATAAAGGTCTCCAGAGTTTTTTGGAAGAGGAATGGTGCCTCCCTTGGTGGAATGTAAACAAATGAAATTGCTGGAATATTGGGGAATGAAGTGAAATGTTGTTGAATGGAGAGGAATGTGGTGTACTGTGATGCCATAGAGTGTTACAAATTGTTTAGAAAACGAATGAGCACTGTTGAACAGAATGGAATGCTATAGAAGGTGGTGTGATTTTAGAATGCAGTGCAAAGTTTTGAATAGAGTAGAATCTTGGGGATTCCTGTGGAATGGCATCTCAATGATGCAATAGGCTGCTAATGAATGGTTTGGTATCTATTGGGCCTTCTTTTAAACAATGGAATGCAATGGAATGTGGTGTAATGTTGCACAATAGAGTGCAATGCTGTGCTAATGAGTAGAACGTGGTGAAGTGTGACGCAACAGAGAGTTCCTGGGTTTGGATAAGAATGGTTCCTACTTTGTCAGAATGAAACTCAGTAGATCTTGTTGGAATATTGGGAATGGAGTAGAATCTTGTGGAAGGGAATGGCTTGTGAAGGTACAGAATACGAATTTCAGTATTTGCTTGGAAACAAATATAGCTTTCCTTTGCAGAATGGAACACTACAGTACGTGGTGGAATGTTGTGGAATGGAGGGCAATGTAGCTCAATGGAGTGGAATCGGCGGTAGGGTGACATTATAAAGGTCAACAGAGTGGTTTGGAAGCTGAACGGTTCCTCCCTTGGTGGAATGTAAACAAATGAAATTGCTGGAATATTGGGGAATGAAGTGAAATGTTGTTGAATGGAGAGGAATTTGGTGTACTGTGATGCCATAGAATGTTATAAATTGTTTAGGAAACGAATGAGCCCTTTTGAAGAGAATGGAATGCTATAGAACGTTGTGTGATTTTTTGGAGTTAACATCAATTTTTTAGATTGGTGTTGATTCGAGAGCAATGTGACATAGTATAGGGTTCCTGAGTGGTTTCGAAGCAAATGGAGCTCTCTTTGATGGAATTGAAGGCCACAAAATATGGTGAGATGTTCAGTAATGGATTGGAAAACTGTTAAATGGACCGGAATAGTCTGTAATATGACGCAGAAGAGTGTTCCTCATTGTTTTCGAAAGGAATGGAGACTTATTTGACAGAATGGAATGCAACAGAACATGGTGGCATGTTGTTTAATGGAGTAGATTCCTGTAGAACGGAGTGGAATGGCATTTGTTGTGATGCAATAGACAGCACTTAATGTGTTGCAAGTGAACCTAAGCTTCTTTGTTGGATTGGAACAGAAAAGAATACAGTGGAATATTGCAAAATGAATTGGACAGTTGTAGAATGGATTGTAATGGGGTGTAATGTCACTCAATGGACGCTTCCTGATTTTTCCGGAAAACAGTATAGCCTTCTTTTGCAGAATGGAACGCGATAGGACACAGTGGACTACTGTGGTATGGGGTGCTATGTTGTTTAATTGTGTTGAATCGGTTGTAATGTGATGCAATAAATGTTTCTGGAGTGATTTGGAAGCGAATGCAGCCATGCTGGATGGTATCGAACATAATAGAACGTGGTGGAATGTTGCGGAATAGAGAGGAAGATTATGAAATGTAGTGTAATGGGAGTAATGTGATGCAATAGGGGATTCCTGAGAGATCTTGTAGAGAACGGCGAATTCTTTGTAAGAACGGAATGCCATAGAGGGCAATGGAATGTTTGGAATGGGTAGAATCTTGTGGAATCATGTGCAATGGCATGTGAGTAGATGCAATAGGCTGCTCCTGAACGGATTGGAAGCTATGGAGCCTTCATTTACAGAACGGAATGCAATGGAATGTGCTGGAATGTTGCACAGTGGAGTGCAATGTGTGGTATTGGGTGGAACGTTGTGTAATGAGACTCAACAGAGAGTTCCTCAGTCTTTTGGAAACGAATGGCGCGTCCTTTTCCGGAATGTAAGCCAGTGAATGTACTGGAATATTGCAGAATGGAGTTAAATGCTGTGGAATGGAGTGGAATGGGTTGTAATGTGATGCAATAGAGGGTTACAGATTTTCGTAGGAACGAATGGAGCCTTCTTTGACAGAATCGAACACTATAGAATGTTGTGGAATTTTGTGTAGTTAAGTTAAATTTTGTAGAATGGTGTAGAATCCGTGCAATGTGACACAATATAGAGTTGCTGAGTGGTCTAGAAGCAAATGGAGCTCACTTTGATGGAATGGAATGCAACAGAACATGGTGATATGTTCAGGAATGGAGTGCAATATTGTGAAATGGACTGGAATCTTGTGTATTGTGAAGCAGTACAGTGTTCCTGATTGTTTTGAAAACGAATGGAGCCTTACTTGACAGAATGGAATGCAATAGAACGTGGTGGAATATTTTGGGATGTATTAGAATCTTGTAGAATTGAGTGGAATTTCATTTTATTTGATGCAGTAGACAGTCCTTAATGGATTGGAAGTGATTCGAGCCTTCTTTGTAGGAATGAGATGCAAAAGAACATAGTGGAACGTAGTGAAATGAAGGGGAGAGCCGTGGAATGGAGTGGAATGAGTTGTAATGTGACGCCATAGACGGTTCCTGAAAGTTTTGGAAAAGAGAGGATCTTTCTTTTCCAGAATGGAGCGCGATAGAACACGGTGGAGTGTTGTGGAATGGAGTTAAATCGGTTGAAATGTGAAGCACTAAAGGGATTCGAAGAGATTTTTAATCAAATGCAGCCTTGCTGGTAGGAATCAAACGTAAAAGAACGCGGTGGAATGTTGTGAAATGGAGTGTAATGGGATATAATGTGATGCAGTAGAGGGTTCCTGTGAGATTTTGTAGCGACTGGTGCCTTCTTTGTAACAGTGGAATGCCATAGAATGCAGTGGAATGATTTGAATAGAGTAAATTCTTGTGGATTCTTGTGGAATGGCTTCTGAAATGATTCAATTGGCTGCTCCTGAATGGTTTGGTAGCTGTGGGGCCTTCTTTTATATAATGGAATGCAATGGAGTGTGGTGGAATATGGCACAATAGAGAGCAATGCTGTGCTATTGAGTAGAACGTGGTGTAGTGTGACGCAACAGAGAGTTCCTGGGTTTGGATAAGAATGGTTCCTACTTTGTCAGAATGAAACTCAGTAGATCTTGTGGGAATATTGGGAGTGGAGTAAAAACTTGTGTAAGGGAATGGCTTATGAACGTACAGAATATGAAATTCAGTAATTGCTTGGAAACAAATAGAGTTTTCCTAGCAGAATGGAACACTACACTACCTGGTGGAATGACGTGGAATGGAGGGCAATGTTTTGCAATGGAGTGGAATCGGCGGTAGGGTGACATTATAAAGGTCTCCAGAGTTTTTTGGAAGAGGAATGGTGCCTCCCTTGGTGGAATGTAAACAAATGAAATTGCTGGAATATTGGGGAATGAAGTGAAATGTTGTTGAATGGAGAGGAATGTGGTGTACTGTGATGCCATAGAGTGTTACAAATTGTTTAGAAAACGAATGAGCACTGTTGAACAGAATGGAATGCTATAGAAGGTGGTGTGATTTTAGAATGCAGTGCAAAGTTTTGAATAGAGTAGAATCTTGGGGATTCCTGTGGAATGGCATCTCAATGATGCAATAGGCTGCTAATGAATGGTTTGGTATCTATTGGGCCTTCTTTTAAACAATGGAATGCAATGGAATGTGGTGTAATGTTGCACAATAGAGTGCAATGCTGTGCTAATGAGTAGAACGTGGTGAAGTGTGACGCAACAGAGAGTTCCTGGGTTTGGATAAGAATGGTTCCTACTTTGTCAGAATGAAACTCAGTAGATCTTGTTGGAATATTGGGAATGGAGTAGAATCTTGTGGAAGGGAATGGCTTGTGAAGGTACAGAATACGAATTTCAGTATTTGCTTGGAAACAAATATAGCTTTCCTTTGCAGAATGGAACACTACAGTACGTGGTGGAATGTTGTGGAATGGAGGGCAATGTAGCTCAATGGAGTGGAATCGGCGGTAGGGTGACATTATAAAGGTCAACAGAGTGGTTTGGAAGCTGAACGGTTCCTCCCTTGGTGGAATGTAAACAAATGAAATTGCTGGAATATTGGGGAATGAAGTGAAATGTTGTTGAATGGAGAGGAATTTGGTGTACTGTGATGCCATAGAATGTTATAAATTGTTTAGGAAACGAATGAGCCCTTTTGAAGAGAATGGAATGCTATAGAACGTTGTGTGATTTTTTGGAGTTAACATCAATTTTTTAGATTGGTGTTGATTCGAGAGCAATGTGACATAGTATAGGGTTCCTGAGTGGTTTCGAAGCAAATGGAGCTCTCTTTGATGGAATTGAAGGCCACAAAATATGGTGAGATGTTCAGTAATGGATTGGAAAACTGTTAAATGGACCGGAATAGTCTGTAATATGACGCAGAAGAGTGTTCCTCATTGTTTTCGAAAGGAATGGAGACTTATTTGACAGAATGGAATGCAACAGAACATGGTGGCATGTTGTTTAATGGAGTAGATTCCTGTAGAACGGAGTGGAATGGCATTTGTTGTGATGCAATAGACAGCACTTAATGTGTTGCAAGTGAACCTAAGCTTCTTTGTTGGATTGGAACAGAAAAGAATACAGTGGAATATTGCAAAATGAATTGGACAGTTGTAGAATGGATTGTAATGGGGTGTAATGTCACTCAATGGACGCTTCCTGATTTTTCCGGAAAACAGTATAGCCTTCTTTTGCAGAATGGAACGCGATAGGACACAGTGGACTACTGTGGTATGGGGTGCTATGTTGTTTAATTGTGTTGAATCGGTTGTAATGTGATGCAATAAATGTTTCTGGAGTGATTTGGAAGCGAATGCAGCCATGCTGGATGGTATCGAACATAATAGAACGTGGTGGAATGTTGCGGAATAGAGAGGAAGATTATGAAATGTAGTGTAATGGGAGTAATGTGATGCAATAGGGGATTCCTGAGAGATCTTGTAGAGAACGGCGAATTCTTTGTAAGAACGGAATGCCATAGAGGGCAATGGAATGTTTGGAATGGGTAGAATCTTGTGGAATCATGTGCAATGGCATGTGAGTAGATGCAATAGGCTGCTCCTGAACGGATTGGAAGCTATGGAGCCTTCATTTACAGAACGGAATGCAATGGAATGTGCTGGAATGTTGCACAGTGGAGTGCAATGTGTGGTATTGGGTGGAACGTTGTGTAATGAGACTCAACAGAGAGTTCCTCAGTCTTTTGGAAACGAATGGCGCGTCCTTTTCCGGAATGTAAGCCAGTGAATGTACTGGAATATTGCAGAATGGAGTTAAATGCTGTGGAATGGAGTGGAATGGGTTGTAATGTGATGCAATAGAGGGTTACAGATTTTCGTAGGAACGAATGGAGCCTTCTTTGACAGAATCGAACACTATAGAATGTTGTGGAATTTTGTGTAGTTAAGTTAAATTTTGTAGAATGGTGTAGAATCCGTGCAATGTGACACAATATAGAGTTGCTGAGTGGTCTAGAAGCAAATGGAGCTCACTTAGATGGAATGGAATGCTACAGAACATGGTGATATGTTCAGGAATGGAGTGCAATATTGTGAAATGGACTGGAATCTTGTGTATTGTGAAGCAGTACAGTGTTCCTGATTGTTTTGCAAACGAATGGAGCCTTACTTGACAGAATGGAATGCAATAGAACGTGGTGGAATATTTTGGGATGTATTAGAATCTTGTAGAATTGAGTGGAATTTCATTTTATTTGATGCAGCAGACAGTCCTTAATGGATTGGAAGTGATTCGAGCCTTCTTTGTAGGAATGAGATGCAAAAGAACATAGTGGAACGTAGTGAAATGAAGGGGAGAGCCGTGGAATGGAGTGGAATGAGTTGTAATGTGACGCCATAGACGGTTCCTGAAAGTTTTGGAAAAGAGAGGATCTTTCTTTTCCAGAATGGAGCGCGATAGAACACGGTGGAGTGTTGTGGAATGGAGTTAAATCGGTTGAAATGTGAAGCACTAAAGGGATTCGAAGAGATTTTTAATCAAATGCAGCCTTGCTGGTAGGAATCAAACGTAAAAGAACGCGGTGGAATGTTGTGAAATGGAGTGTAATGGGATATAATGTGATGCAGTAGAGGGTTCCTGTGAGATTTTGTAGCGACTGGTGCCTTCTTTGTAACAGTGGAATGCCATAGAATGCAGTGGAATGATTTGAATAGAGTAAATTCTTGTGGATTCTTGTGGAATGGCTTCTGAAATGATTCAATTGGCTGCTCCTGAATGGTTTGGTAGCTGTGGGGCCTTCTTTTATATAATGGAATGCAATGGAGTGTGGTGGAATATGGCACAATAGAGAGCAATGCTGTGCTATTGAGTAGAACGTGGTGTAGTGTGACGCAACAGAGAGTTCCTGGGTTTGGATAAGAATGGTTCCTATTTTGTCAGAATGAAACTCAGTAGATCTTGTGGGAATATTGGGAGTGGAGTAAAAACTTGTGTAAGGGAATGGCTTATGAACGTACAGAATATGAAATTCAGTAATTGCTTGGAAACAAATAGAGTTTTCCTAGCAGAATGGAACACTACACTACCTGGTGGAATGACGTGGAATGGAGGGCAATGTTTTGCAATGGAGTGGAATCGGCGGTAGGGTGACATTATAAAGGTCTCCAGAGTTTTTTGGAAGAGGAATGGTGCCTCCCTTGGTGGAATGTAAACAAATGAAATTGCTGGAATATTGGGGAATGAAGTGAAATGTTGTTGAATGGAGAGGAATGTGGTGTACTGTGATGCCATAGAGTGTTACAAATTGTTTAGAAAACGAATGAGCACTGTTGAACAGAATGGAATGCTATAGAAGGTGGTGTGATTTTAGAATGCAGTGCAAAGTTTTGAATAGAGTAGAATCTTGGGGATTCCTGTGGAATGGCATCTCAATGATGCAATAGGCTGCTAATGAATGGTTTGGTATCTATTGGGCCTTCTTTTAAACAATGGAATGCAATGGAATGTGGTGTAATGTTGCACAATAGAGTGCAATGCTGTGCTAATGAGTAGAACGTGGTGAAGTGTGACGCAACAGAGAGTTCCTGGGTTTGGATAAGAATGGTTCCTACTTTGTCAGAATGAAACTCAGTAGATCTTGTTGGAATATTGGGAATGGAGTAGAATCTTGTGGAAGGGAATGGCTTGTGAAGGTACAGAATACGAATTTCAGTATTTGCTTGGAAACAAATATAGCTTTCCTTTGCAGAATGGAACACTACAGTACGTGGTGGAATGTTGTGGAATGGAGGGCAATGTAGCTCAATGGAGTGGAATCGGCGGTAGGGTGACATTATAAAGGTCAACAGAGTGGTTTGGAAGCTGAACGGTTCCTCCCTTGGTGGAATGTAAACAAATGAAATTGCTGGAATATTGGGGAATGAAGTGAAATGTTGTTGAATGGAGAGGAATTTGGTGTACTGTGATGCCATAGAATGTTATAAATTGTTTAGGAAACGAATGAGCCCTTTTGAAGAGAATGGAATGCTATAGAACGTTGTGTGATTTTTTGGAGTTAACATCAATTTTTTAGATTGGTGTTGATTCGAGAGCAATGTGACATAGTATAGGGTTCCTGAGTGGTTTCGAAGCAAATGGAGCTCTCTTTGATGGAATTGAAGGCCACAAAATATGGTGAGATGTTCAGTAATGGATTGGAAAACTGTTAAATGGACCGGAATAGTCTGTAATATGACGCAGAAGAGTGTTCCTCATTGTTTTCGAAAGGAATGGAGACTTATTTGACAGAATGGAATGCAACAGAACATGGTGGCATGTTGTTTAATGGAGTAGATTCCTGTAGAACGGAGTGGAATGGCATTTGTTGTGATGCAATAGACAGCACTTAATGTGTTGCAAGTGAACCTAAGCTTCTTTGTTGGATTGGAACAGAAAAGAATACAGTGGAATATTGCAAAATGAATTGGACAGTTGTAGAATGGATTGTAATGGGGTGTAATGTCACTCAATGGACGCTTCCTGATTTTTCCGGAAAACAGTATAGCCTTCTTTTGCAGAATGGAACGCGATACGACACAGTGGACTACTGTGGTATGGGGTGCTATGTTGTTTAATTGTGTTGAATCGGTTGTAATGTGATGCAATAAATGTTTCTGGAGTGATTTGGAAGCGAATGCAGCCATGCTGGATGGTATCGAACATAATAGAACGTGGTGGAATGTTGCGGAATAGAGAGGAAGATTATGAAATGTAGTGTAATGGGAGTAATGTGATGCAATAGGGGATTCCTGAGAGATCTTGTAGAGAACGGCGAATTCTTTGTAAGAACGGAATGCCATAGAGGGCAATGGAATGTTTGGAATGGGTAGAATCTTGTGGAATCATGTGCAATGGCATGTGAGTAGATGCAATAGGCTGCTCCTGAACGGATTGGAAGCTATGGAGCCTTCATTTACAGAACGGAATGCAATGGAATGTGCTGGAATGTTGCACAGTGGAGTGCAATGTGTGGTATTGGGTGGAACGTTGTGTAATGAGACTCAACAGAGAGTTCCTCAGTCTTTTGGAAACGAATGGCGCGTCCTTTTCCGGAATGTAAGCCAGTGAATGTACTGGAATATTGCAGAATGGAGTTAAATGCTGTGGAATGGAGTGGAATGGGTTGTAATGTGATGCAATAGAGGGTTACAGATTTTCGTAGGAACGAATGGAGCCTTCTTTGACAGAATCGAACACTATAGAATGTTGTGGAATTTTGTGTAGTTAAGTTAAATTTTGTAGAATGGTGTAGAATCCGTGCAATGTGACACAATATAGAGTTGCTGAGTGGTCTAGAAGCAAATGGAGCTCACTTTGATGGAATGGAATGCAACAGAACATGGTGATATGTTCAGGAATGGAGTGCAATATTGTGAAATGGACTGGAATCTTGTGTATTGTGAAGCAGTACAGTGTTCCTGATTGTTTTGCAAACGAATGGAGCCTTACTTGACAGAATGGAATGCAATAGAACGTGGTGGAATATTTTGGGATGTATTAGAATCTTGTAGAATTGAGTGGAATTTCATTTTATTTGATGCAGTAGACAGTCCTTAATGGATTGGAAGTGATTCGAGCCTTCTTTGTAGGAATGAGATGCAAAAGAACATAGTGGAACGTAGTGAAATGAAGGGGAGAGCCGTGGAATGGAGTGGAATGAGTTGTAATGTGACGCCATAGACGGTTCCTGAAAGTTTTGGAAAAGAGAGGATCTTTCTTTTCCAGAATGGAGCGCGATAGAACACGGTGGAGTATTGTGGAATGGAGTTAAATCGGTTGAAATGTGAAGCACTAAAGGGATTCGAAGAGATTTTTAATCAAATGCAGCCTTGCTGGTAGGAATCAAACGTAAAAGAACGCGGTGGAATGTTGTGAAATGGAGTGTAATGGGATATAATGTGATGCAGTAGAGGGTTCCTGTGAGATTTTGTAGCGACTGGTGCCTTCTTTGTAACAGTGGAATGCCATAGAATGCAGTGGAATGATTTGAATAGAGTAAATTCTTGTGGATTCTTGTGGAATGGCTTCTGAAATGATTCAATTGGCTGCTCCTGAATGGTTTGGTAGCTGTGGGGCCTTCTTTTATATAATGGAATGCAATGGAGTGTGGTGGAATATGGCACAATAGAGAGCAATGCTGTGCTATTGAGTAGAACGTGGTGTAGTGTGACGCAACAGAGAGTTCCTGGGTTTGGATAAGAATGGTTCCTACTCTGTCAGAATGAAACTCAGTAGATCTTGTGGGAATATTGGGAGTGGAGTAAAAACTTGTGTAAGGGAATGGCTTATGAACGTACAGAATATGAAATTCAGTAATTGCTTGGAAACAAATAGAGTTTTCCTAGCAGAATGGAACACTACACTACCTGGTGGAATGACGTGGAATGGAGGGCAATGTTTTGCAATGGAGTGGAATCGGCGGTAGGGTGACATTATAAAGGTCTCCAAAGTGGTTTGGAAGAGGAATGGTGCCTCCGTTGGTGGAATGTAAACAAATGAAATTGCTGGAATATTGGGGAATGAAGTGAAATGTTGTTGAATGGAGAGGAATGTGGTGTACTGTGATGCCATAGAGTGTTACAAATTGTTTAGAAAACGAATGAGCACTGTTGAACAGAATGGAATGCTATAGAAGGTGGTGTGATTTTAGAATGCAGTGCAAAGTTTTGAATAGAGTAGAATCTTGGGGATTCCTGTGGAATGGCATCTCAATGATGCAATAGGCTGCTAATGAATGGTTTGGTATCTATTGGGCCTTCTTTTAAACAATGGAATGCAATGGAATGTGGTGTAATGTTGCACAATAGAGTGCAATGCTGTGCTAATGAGTAGAACGTGGTGAAGTGTGACGCAACAGAGAGTTCCTGGGTTTGGATAAGAATGGTTCCTACTTTGTCAGAATGAAACTCAGTAGATCTTGTTGGAATATTGGGAATGGAGTAGAATCTTGTGGAAGGGAATGGCTTGTGAAGGTACAGAATACGAATTTCAGTATTTGCTTGGAAACAAATATAGCTTTCCTTTGCAGAATGGAACACTACAGTACGTGGTGGAATGTTGTGGAATGGAGGGCAATGTAGCTCAATGGAGTGGAATCGGCGGTAGGGTGACATTATAAAGGTCAACAGAGTGATTTGGAAGCTGAACGGTTCCTCCCTTGGTGGAATGTAAACAATGGAAATTGCTGGAATTTTGGGGAATGAAGTGAAATGTTGTTGAATGGAGAGGAATTTGGTGTACTGTGATGCCATAGAATGTTATAAATTGTTTAGGAAACGAATGAGCCCTTTTGAAGAGAATGGAATGCTATAGAACGTTGTGTGATTTTTTGGAGTTAACATCAATTTTTTAGATTGGTGTTGATTCGAGAGCAATGTGACATAGTATAGGGTTCCTGAGTGGTTTCGAAGCAAATGGAGCTCTCTTTGATGGAATTGAAGGCCACAAAATATGGTGAGATGTTCAGTAATGGATTGGAAAACTGTTAAATGGACCGGAATAGTATGTAATATGACGCAGTAGAGTGTTCCTCATTGTTTTCGAAAGGAATGGAGACTTATTTGACAGAATGGAATGCAATAGAACGTGGTGGCATGTTGTTTAATGGAGTAGATTCCTGAAGAACGGAGTGGAATGGCATTTGATGTGATGCAATAGACAGCACTTAATGTGTTGCAAGTGAACCTAAGCTTCTTTGTTGGATTGGAACAGAAAAGAATACAGTGGAATATTGCAAAATGAATTGGAGAGTTGTAGAATGGAGTGTAATGGGGTGTAATGTCACTCAATGGACGGTTCCTGATTTTTCCAAAGAACAGTATAGCCTTCTTTTGCAGAATGGAACGCGATACGACACAGTCGACTACTGTGGTATGGGGTGCTATGTTGTTTAATTGTGTTGAATCGGTTGTAATGTGATGCAATAAATGTTTCTCGAGTGATTTGGAAGCGAATGCAGCCGTGCTGGATGGTAACGAACATAATAGAACGTGGTGAAATGTTGCGGAATAGAGAGGAAGATTATGAAATGTAGTGTAATGGGAGTAATGTGATGCAATAGGGGATTCCTGAGAGATCTTGTAGAGAACGGCGAATTCTTTGTAAGAACGGAATGCCATAGAGGGCAATGGAATGTTTGGAAAGGGTAGAATCTTGTGGAATCATGTGCAATGGCATGTGAGTAGATGCAATAGGCTGCTCCTGAACGGATTGGAAGCTATGGAGCCTTCATTTACAGAACGGAATGCAATGGAATGTGCTGGAATGTTGCACAGTGGAGTGCAATGTGTGGTATTGGGTGGAACGTTGTGTAATGAGACTCAACAGAGAGTTCCTCGGTCTTTTGGAAACGAATGGTGCGTCCTTTGCCGGAATGTAAGCCAGTGAATGTACTGGAATATTGCAGAATGGAGTTAAATGCTGTGGAATGGAGTGGAATGGGTTGTAATGTGATGCAATAGAGGGTTACAGATATTCGTAGGAACGAATGGAGCCTTCTTTGACAGAATCGAACACTATAGAGTGTTGTGGAATTTTGTGTAGTTAAGTTAAATTTTGTAGAATGGTGTAGAATCCGTGCAATGTGACACAATATAGAGTTGCTGAGTGGACTAGAAGCAAATGGAGCTCACTTTGATGGAATGGAATGCTACAGAACATGGTGATATGTTCAGGAATGGAGTGCAATATTGTGAAATGGACTGGAACCTTGTGTATTGTGAAGCAGTACAGTGTTCCTGATTGTTTTGCAAACGAATGGAGCCTTACTTGACAGAATGGAATGCAATAGAACGTGGTGGAATATTTTGGGATGTATTAGAATCTTGTAGAATTGAGTGGAATTTCATTTTATTTGATGCAGTAGACAGTCCTTAATGGATTGGAAGTGATTCGAGCCTTCTTTGTAGGAATGAGATGCAAAAGAACATAGTGGAACGTAGTGAAATGAAGGGGAGAGCTGTGGAATGGAGTGAAATGACTTGTAATGTGACGCCATAGACGGTTCCTGAAAGTTTTGGAAAAGAGAGGATCTTTCTTTTCCAGAATGGAGCGCGATAGAACACGGTGGAGTGTTGTGGAATGGAGTTAAATCGGTTGAAATGTGACGCAGTACAGTTATCCGCACTGATTTCTAATCAAAGCAGCCTTGCTGGATGGACTCAAACGTAATAGAACGCTTTGGAATGTTGTGAAATTGAGTGTAATGGGATATAATGTGATGCAGTAGAGGGTTCCTGTGAGATTTTGTAGCGACTGGTGCCTTCTTTGTAACAGTGGAATGCCATAGAATGCAGTGGAATGATTTGAATAGAGTAAATTCTTGCGGATTCTTGTGGAATGGCTTCTGAAATGATTCAATTGGCTGCTCCTGAATGGTTTGGTAGCTGTGGGGCCTTCTTTTATATAATGGAATGCAATGGAGTGTGGTGGAATGTGGCACAATAGAGAGCAATGCTGTGCTATTGAGTAGAACGTGGTGTAGTGTGACGCAACAGAGAGTACCTGGGTTTGGATAAGAATGGTTCCTACATTGTCAGAATGAAACGCAGTAGATCTTGTGGGAATATTGGGAGTGGAGTAAAAACTTGTGTAAGGGAATGGCTTATGAAGGTACAGAATATGAAATCAGTAATTGCTTGGAAACAAATAGAGTTTTCCTAGCAGAACGGAACACTACACTACCTGGTGGAATGATGTGGAATGGAGGGCAATGTTTTGCAATGGAGTCGAATCGGCGTTAGGGTGACATTATAAAGGTCTCCAGAGTGGTTTGGAAGCGGAATGGTGCCTCCCTTGGTGGAATGTAAACAAATGAAATTGCTGGAATATTGGGGAATGAAGTGAAATGTTGTTGAATGGAGGGGAATTTGGTGTACTGTGATGCCATAGAGTGTTACAAATTGTTTAGAAAACGAATGAGCACTGTTGAACAGAATGGAATGCTATAGAAGGTGGTGTGATTTTAGAATGCAGTGCAAAGTTTTGAATAGAGTAGAATCTTGTCGATTCGTGTGGAATGGCATCTCAATGATGCAATAGGCTGCTACTGAATGGTTTCGTAGCTATTGGGCCTTCTTTTACATAATGGAATGCAATGAAATGTGGTGTAATGTTGCACAATAGAGTGCAATGCGGTGCTAATGAGTAGAACGTGGTGAAGTGTGACGCAACAGAGAGTTCCTGGTTTGGATAAGAATGGTTCCTACTTTGTCAGAATGAAACTCAGTAGATCTTGTTGGAATATTGGGAATGGAGTAGAATCTTGTGGAAGGGAATGGCTTGTGAAGGTACAGAATACGAATTTCAGTATTTGCTTGGAAACAAATATAGCTTTCCTTTGCAGAATGGAATACTACAGTACGTGGTGGAATGTTGTGGAATGGAGGGCAATGTTTTGCAATGGAGTGGAATCGGCGGTAAGGTGACATTATAAAGGTCAACAGAGTGGTTTGGAAGCTGAACGGTTCCTCCCTTGGTGGAATGTAAACAAATGAAGTTGCTGGAATGTTGGGGAATGAAGTGAAATGTTGTTGAATGGAGAGGAATTTGGTGTACTGTGATGCCATAGAATGTTATAAATTGTTTAGGAAACGAATGAGCCCTTTTGAAGAGAATGGAATGCTATAGAACGTTGTGTGATTTTTTGGAGTTAACATCAATTTTTTAGATTGGTGTTGATTCGAGAGCAATGTGACATAGTATAGGGTTCCTGAGTGGTTTCGAAGCAAATGGAGCTCTCTTTGATGGAATTGAAGGCCACAAAATATGGTGAGATGTTCAGTAATGGATTGGAAAACTGTTAAATGGACCGGAATAGTCTGTAATATGACGCAGAAGAGTGTTCCTCATTGTTTTCGAAAGGAATGGAGACTTATTTGACAGAATGGAATGCAATAGAACGTGGTGGCATGTTGTGTAATGGAGTAGATTCCTGTAGAACGGAGTGGAATGGCATTTGATGTGATGCAATAGACAGCACTTAATGTGTTGCAAGTGAACCTAAGCTTCTTTGTTGGATTGGAACAGAAAAGAATACAGTGGAATATTGCAAAATGAATTGGAGAGTTGTAGAATGGATTGTAATGGGGTGTAATGTCACTCAATGGACGCTTCCTGATTTTTCCGGAAAACAGTATAGCCTTCTTTTGCAGAATGGAACGCGATAGGACACAGTGGACTACTGTGGTATGGGGTGCTATGTTGTTTAATTGTGTTGAATCGGTTGTAATGTGATGCAATAAATGTTTCTGGAGTGATTTGGAAGCGAATGCAGCCATGCTGGATGGTATCGAACATAATAGAACGTGGTGGAATGTTGCGGAATAGAGAGGAAGATTATGAAATGTAGTGTAATGGGAGTAATGTGATGCAATAGGGGATTCCTGAGAGATCTTGTAGAGAACGGCGAATTCTTTGTAAGAACGGAATGCCATAGAGGGCAATGGAATGTTTGGAATGGGTAGAATCTTGTGGAATCATGTGCAATGGCATGTGAGTAGATGCAATAGGCTGCTCCTGAACGGATTGGAAGCTATGGAGCCTTCATTTACAGAACGGAATGCAATGGAATGTGCTGGAATGTTGCACAGTGGAGTGCAATGTGTGGTATTGGGTGGAACGTTGTGTAATGAGACTCAACAGAGAGTTCCTCGGTCTTTTGGAAACGAATGGTGCGTCCTTTGCCGGAATGTAAGCCAGTGAATGTACTGGAATATTGCAGAATGGAGTTAAATGCTGTGGAATGGAGTGGAATGGGTTGTAATGTGATGCAATAGAGGGTTACAGATTTTCGTAGGAACGAATGGAGCCTTCTTTGACAGAATCGAACACTGTAGAATGTTGTGGAATTTTGTGTAGTTAAGTTAAATTTTGTAGAATGGTGTAGAATCCGTGCAATGTGACAAAATATAGAGTTGCTGAGTGGTCTAGAAGCAAATGGAGCTCACTATGATGGAATGGAATGCAACAGAACATGGTGATATGTTCAGGAATGGAGTGCAATATTGTGAAATGGACTGGAATCTTGTGTATTGTGAAGCAGTACAGTGTTCCTGATTGTTTTGCAAACGAATGGAGCCTTACTTGACAGAATGGAATGCAATAGAACGTGGTGGAATATTTTGGGATGTATTAGAATCTTGTAGAATTGAGTGGAATTTCATTTTATTTGATGCAGTAGACAGTCCTTAATGGATTGGAAGTGATTCGAGCCTTCTTTGTAGGAATGAGATGCAAAAGAACATAGTGGAACGTAGTGAAATGAAGGGGAGAGCTGTGGAATGGAGTGGAATGAGTTGTAATGTGACGCCATAGACGGTTCCTGAAAGTTTTGGAAAAGAGAGGATCTTTCTTTTCCAGAATGGAGCGCGATAGAACACGGTGGAGTGTTGTGGAATGGAGTTAAATCGGTTGAAATGTGACGCAGTACAGTTATCCGCACTGATTTCTAATCAAAGCAGCCTTGCTGGATGGACTCAAACGTAATAGAACGCGGTGGAATGTTGTGAAATGGAGTGTAATGGGATATAATGTGATGCAGTAGAGGGTTCCTGTGAGATTTTGTAGCGACTGGTGCCTTCTTTGTAACAGTGGAATGCCATAGAATGCAGTGGAATGATTTGAATAGAGTAAATTCTTGTGGATTCTTGTGGAATGGCTTCTGAAATGATTCAATTGGCTGCTCCTGAATGGTTTGGTAGCTGTGGGGCCTTCTTTTATATAATGGAATGCAATGGAGTGCGGTGGAATATGGCACAATAGAGAGCAATGCTGTGCTATTGAGTAGAACGTGGTGTAGTGTGACGCAACAGAGAGTTCCTGGGTTTGGATAAGAATGGTTCCTACTTTGTCAGAATGAAACTCAGTAGATCTTGTGGGAATATTGGGAGTGGAGTAAAAACTTGTGTAAGGGAATGGCTTATGAAGGTACAGAATATGAAATTCAGTAATTGCTTGCAAACAAATAGAGTTTTCCTAGTAGAATGGAACACTACACTACCTGGTGGAATGATGTGGAATGGAGGGCAATGTTTTGCAATGGAGTGGAATCGGCGGTAGGGTGACATTATAAAGGTCCCCAGACTGGTTTGGAAGAGGAATGGTGCCTCCCTTGGTGGAATGTAAACAAATGAAATTGCTGGAATATTGGGGAATGAAGTGAAATGTTGTTGAATGGAGAGGAATGTGGTGTACTGTGATGCCATAGAGTGTTACAAATTGTTTAGAAATCGAATGAGCACTGTTGAACAGAATGGAATGCTATAGAAGGTGGTGTGATTTTAGAATGCAGTGCAAAGTTTTGAAGAGTAGAATCTTGTCGATTCGTGTGGAATGGCATCTCAATGATGCAATAGGCTGCTACTGAATGGTTTCGTAGCTATTGGGCCTTCTTTTACATAATGGAATGCAATGAAATGTGGTGTAATGTTGCACAATAGAGTGCAATGCGGTGCTAATGAGTAGAACGTGGTGAAGTGTGACGCAACAGAGAGTTCCTGGTTTGGATAAGAATGGTTCCTACTTTGTCAGAATGAAACTCAGTAGATCTTGTTGGAATATTGGGAATGGAGTAGAATCTTGTGGAAGGGAATGGCTTGTGAAGGTACAGAATACGAATTTCAGTATTTGCTTGGAAACAAATATAGCTTTCCTTTGCAGAATGGAACACTACAGTACGTGGTGGAATGTTGTGGAATGGAGGGCAATGTTTTGCAATGGAGTGGAATCGGCGGTAGGGTGACATTATAAAGGTCAACAGAGTGGTTTGGAAGCTGAACGGTTCCTCCCTTGGTGGAATGTAAACAAATGAAATAGCTGGAATATTGGGGAATGAAGTGAAATGTTGTTGAATGGAGAGGAATTTGGTGTACTGTGATGCCATAGAATGTTATAAATTGTTTAGGAAACGAATGAGCCCTTTTGAAGAGAATGGAATGCTATAGAACGTTGTGTGATTTTTTGGAGTTAACATCAATTTTTTAGATTGGTGTTGATTCGAGAGCAATGTGACATAGTATAGGGTTCCTGAGTGGTTTCGAAGCAAATGGAGCTCTCTTTGATGGAATTGAAGGCCACAAAATATGGTGAGATGTTCAGTAATGGATTGGAAAACTGTTAAATGGACAGGAATAGTCTGTAATATGACGCAGAAGAGTGTTCCTCATTGTTTTCGAAAGGAATGGAGACTTATTTGACAGAATGGAATGCAATAGAACGTGGTGGCATGTTGTTTAATGGAGTAGATTCCTGTAGAACGGAGTGGAATGGCATTTGATGTGATGCAATAGACAGCACTTAATGTGTTGCAAGTGAACCTAAGCTTCTTTGTTGGATTGGAACAGAAAAGAATACAGTGGAATATTGCAAAATGAATTGGAGAGTTGTAGAATGGAGTGTAAAGGGGTGTAATGTCACTCAATGGACGCTTCCTGATTTTTCCGGAAAACAGTATAGCCTTCTTTTGCAGAATGGAACGCGATAGGACACAGTGGACTACTGTGGTATGGGGTGCTATGTTGTTTAATTGTGTTGAATCGGTTGTAATGTGATGCAATAAATGTTTCTGGAGTGATTTGGAAGCGAATGCAGCCATGCTGGATGGTATCGAACATAATAGAACGTGGTGGAATGTTGCGGAATAGAGAGGAAGATTATGAAATGTAGTGTAATGGGAGTAATGTGATGCAATAGGGGATTCCTGAGAGATCTTGTAGAGAACGGCGAATTCTTTGTAAGAACGGAATGCCATAGAGGGCAATGGAATGTTTGGAATGGGTAGAATCTTGTGGAATCATGTGCAATGGCATGTGAGTAGATGCAATAGGCTGCTCCTGAACGGATTGGAAGCTATGGAGCCTTCATTTACAGAACGGAATGCAATGGAATGTGCTGGAATGTTGCACAGTGGAGTGCAATGTGTGGTATTGGGTGGAACGTTGTGTAATGAGACTCAACAGAGAGTTCCTCGGTCTTTTGGAAACGAATGGTGCGTCCTTTGCCGGAATGTAAGCCAGTGAATGTACTGGAATATTGCAGAATGGAGTTAAATGCTGTGGAATGGAGTGGAATGGGTTGTAATGTGATGCAATAGAGGGTTACAGATTTTCGTAGGAACGAATGGAGCCTTCTTTGACAGAATCGAACACTGTAGAATGTTGTGGAATTTTGTGTAGTTAAGTTAAATTTTGTAGAATGGTGTAGAATCCGTGCAATGTGACAAAATATAGAGTTGCTGAGTGGTCTAGAAGCAAATGGAGCTCACTATGATGGAATGGAATGCAACAGAACATGGTGATATGTTCAGGAATGGAGTGCAATATTGTGAAATGGACTGGAATCTTGTGTATTGTGAAGCAGTACAGTGTTCCTGATTGTTTTGCAAACGAATGGAGCCTTACTTGACAGAATGGAATGCAATAGAACGTGGTGGAATATTTTGGGATGTATTAGAATCTTGTAGAATTGAGTGGAATTTCATTTTATTTGATGCAGTAGACAGTCCTTAATGGATTGGAAGTGATTCGAGCCTTCTTTGTAGGAATGAGATGCAAAAGAACATAGTGGAACGTAGTGAAATGAAGGGGAGAGCTGTGGAATGGAGTGGAATGAGTTGTAATGTGACGCCATAGACGGTTCCTGAAAGTTTTGGAAAAGAGAGGATCTTTCTTTTCCAGAATGGAGCGCGATAGAACACGGTGGAGTGTTGTGGAATGGAGTTAAATCGGTTGAAATGTGACGCAGTACAGTTATCCGCACTGATTTCTAATCAAAGCAGCCTTGCTGGATGGACTCAAACGTAATAGAACGCGGTGGAATGTTGTGAAATGGAGTGTAATGGGATATAATGTGATGCAGTAGAGGGTTCCTGTGAGATTTTGTAGCGACTGGTGCCTTCTTTGTAACAGTGGAATGCCATAGAATGCAGTGGAATGATTTGAATAGAGTAAATTCTTGTGGATTCTTGTGGAATGGCTTCTGAAATGATTCAATTGGCTGCTCCTGAATGGTTTGGTAGCTGTGGGGCCTTCTTTTATATAATGGAATGCAATGGAGTGCGGTGGAATATGGCACAATAGAGAGCAATGCTGTGCTATTGAGTAGAACGTGGTGTAGTGTGACGCAACAGAGAGTTCCTGGGTTTGGATAAGAATGGTTCCTACTTTGTCAGAATGAAACTCAGTAGATCTTGTGGGAATATTGGGAGTGGAGTAAAAACTTGTGTAAGGGAATGGCTTATGAATGTACAGAATATGAAATTCAGTAATAGCTTGGAAACAAATAGAGTTTTCCTAGTAGAATGGAACACTACACTACCTGGTGGAATGATGTGGAATGGAGGGCAATGTTTTGCAATGGAGTGGAATCGGCGGTAGGGTGACATTATAAAGGTCTCCAGAGTGGTTTGGAAGCGGAATGGTGCCTCCCTTGGTGGAATGTAAACAAATGAAATTGCTGGAATATTGGGGAATGAAGTGAAATGTTGAATGGAGGGGAATTTGGTGTACTGTGATGCCATAGAGTGTTACAAATTGTTTAGAAAACGAATGAGCACTGTTGAACAGAATGGAATGCTATAGAAGGTGGTGTGATTTTAGAATGCAGTGCAAAGTTTTGAATAGAGTAGAATCTTGTCGATTCGTGTGGAATGGCATCTCAATGATGCAATAGGCTGCTACTGAATGGTTTCGTAGCTATTGGGCTTTCTTTTACATAATGGAATGCAATGGAATGTGGTGTAATGTTGCACAATAGAGTGCAATGCGGTGCTAATGAGTAGAACGTGGTGAAGTGTGACGCAACAGAGAGTTCCTGGTTTGGATAAGAATGGTTCCTACTTTGTCAGAATGAAACTCAGTAGATCTTGTTGGAATATTGGGAATGGAGTAGAATCTTGTGGAAGGGAATGGCTTGTGAAGGTACAGAATACGAATTTCAGAATTTGCTTGGAAACAAATATAGCTTTCCTTTGCAGAATGGAACACTACAGTACGTGGTGGAACGTTGTGGAATGGAGGGCAATGTAGCTCAATGGAGTGGAATCGGCGGTAGGGTGACATTATAAAGGTCAACAGAGTGGTTTGGAAGCTGAACGGTTCCTCCCTTGGTGGAATGTAAACAAATGAAATTGCTGGAATATTGGGGAATGAAGTGAAATGTTGTTGAATGGAGAGGAATTTGGTGTACTGTGATGCCATAGAATGTTATAAATTGTTTAGGAAACGAATGAGCCCTTTTGAAGAGAATGGAATGCTATAGAACGTTGTGTGATTTTTTGGAGTTAACATCAATTTTTTAGATTGGTGTTGATTCGAGAGCAATGAGACATAGTATAGGGTTCCTGAGTAGTTTCGAAGCAAATGGAGCTCTCTTTGATGGAATTGAAGGCCACAAAATATGGTGGGATGTTCAGTAATGGATTGGAAAACTGTTAAATGGCCCGGAATAGTCTGTAATATGACGCAGAAGAGTGTTGCTCATTGTTTTCGAAAGGAATGGAGACTTATTTGACAGAATGGAATGCAATAGAACGTGGTGGCATGTTGTTTAATGGAGTAGATTCCTGTAGAACGGAGTGGAATGGCATTTGATGTGATGCAATAGACAGAACTTAATGTGTTGCAAGTGAACCTAAGCTTCTTTGTTGGATTGGAACAGAAAAGAATACAGTGGAATATTGCAAAATGAATTGGAGAGTTGTAGAATGGAGTGTAATGGGGTGTAATGTCACTCAATGGACGGTTCCTGATTTTTCCTTAAAACAGTATAGCCTTCTTTTGCAGAATGGAACGCGATAGGACACAGTGGACTACTGTGGTATAGGGTGCTATGTTGTTTAATTGTGTTGAATCGGTTGTAATGTGATGCAATAAATGTTTCTGGAGTGATTTGGAAGCGAATGCAGCCTTGCTGGATGGTATCGAACATAATAGAACGTGGTGGAATGTTGCGGAATAGACAGGAAGATTATGAAATATAGTGTAATGGGAGTAATGTGATGCAATAGGCGATTCCTGAGAGATCTTGTAGAGAACGGCGAATTCTTTGTAAGAACGGAATGCCATAGAGGGCAATGGAATGTTTGGAAAGGGTAGAATCTTGCGGAGTCATGTGCAATGGCATGTGAGTAGATGCAATAGGCTGCTCCTGAACGGATTGGAAGCTATGGAGCCTTCATTTACAGAACGGAATGCAATGGAATGTGCTGGAATGTTGCACAGTGGAGTGCAATGTGTGGTATTGGGTGGAACGTTGTGTAATGAGACTCAACAGAGAGTTCCTCGGTCTTTTGGAAACGAATGGTGCGTCCTTTGCCGGAATGTAAGCCAGTGAATGTACTGGAATGTTGCAGAATGGAGTTAAATGCTGTGGAATGGAGTGGAATGGGTTGTAATGTGATGCAATAGAGGGTTACAGATTTTCGTAGGAACGAATGGAGCCTTCTTTGACAGAATCGAACACTATAGAATGTTGTGGAATTTTGTGTAGTTAAATTAAATTTTGTAGAATGGTGTAGAATCCGTGCAATGTGACACAATATAGAGTTGCTGAGTGGTCTAGAAGCAAATGGAGCTCACTTTAATGGAATGGAATGCTACAGAACATGGTGATATGTTCAGGAATGGAGTGCAATATTGTGAAATGGACTGGAATCTTGTGTATTGTGAAGCAGTACAGTGTTCCTGATTGTTTTGCAAACGAATGGAGCCTTACTTGACAGAATGGAATGCAATAGAACGTGGTGGAATATTTTGGGATGTATTAGAATCTTGTAGAATTGAGTGGAATTTCATTTTATTTGATGCAGTAGACAGTCCTTAATGGATTGGAAGTGATTCGAGCCTTCTTTGTAGGAATGAGATGCAAAAGAACATAGTGGAACGTAGTGAAATGAAGGGGAGAGCTGTGGAATGGAGTGGAATGTGTTGTAATGTGACGCCATAGACGGTTCCTGAAAGTTTTGGAAAAGAGAGGATCTTTCTTTTCCAGAATGGAGCGCGATAGAACACGGTGGAGTGTTGTGGAATGGAGTTAAATCGGTTGAAATGTGACGCAGTACAGTTATCCGCACTGATTTCTAATCAAAGCAGCCTTGCTGGATGGACTCAAACGTAATAGAACGCGGTGGAATGTTGTGAAATTGAGTGTAATGGAATATAATGTGATGCAGTAGAGGGTTCCTGTGAGATTTTGTAGCGACTGGTGCCTTCTTTGTAACAGTGGAATGCAATAGAATGCAGTGGAATGATTTTAATAGAGTAAATTCTTGCGGATTCTTGTGGAATGGCTTCTGAAATGATTCAATTGGCTGCTCCTGAATGGTTTGGTAGCTGTGGGGCCTTCTTTTATATAATGGAATGCAATGGAGTGTGGTGGAATATGGCACAATAGAGAGCAATGCTGTGCTATTGAGTAGAACGTGGTGTAGTGTGACGCAACAGAGAGTTCCTGGGTTTGGATAAGAATGGTTCCTACTTTGTCAGAATGAAACTCAGTAGATCTTGTGTGAATATTGGGAGTGGAGTAAAAACTTGTGTAAGGGAATGGCTTATTAATGTACAGAATATGAAATTCAGTAATTGCTTGGAAACAAATAGAGTTTTCCTAGCAGAATGGAACACTACACTACCTGGTGGAATGATGTGGAATGGAGGGCAATGTTTTGCAATGGAGTGGAATCGGCGGTAGGGTGACATTATAAAGGTCTCCAGAGTGGTTTGGAAGCGGAATGGTGCCTCCCTTGGTGGAATGTAAACAAATGAAATTGCTGGAATATTGGGGAATGAAGTGAAATGTTGTTGAATGGAGGGGAATTTGGTGTACTGTGATGCCATAGAGTGTTACAAATTGTTTAGAAAACGAATGAGCACTGTTGAACAGAATGGAATGCTAGAGAAGGTGGTGTGATTTTAGAATGCAGTGCAAAGTTTTGAATAGAGTAGAATCTTGTGGATTCGTGTGGAATGGCATCTCAATGATGCAATAGGCTGCTACTGAATGGTTTCGTAGCTATTGGGCCTTCTTTTACATAATGGAATGCAATGGAATGTGGTGTAATGTTGCACAATAGAGTGCAATGCGGTGCTAATGAGTAGAACGTGGTGAAGTGTGACGCAACAGAGAGTTCCTGGTTTGGATAAGAATGGTTCCTACTTTGTCAGAATGAAACTCAGTAGATCTTGTTGGAATATTGGGAATGGAGTAGAATCTTGTGGAAGGGAATGGCTTGTGAAGGTACAGAATACGAATTTCAGTATTTGCTTGGAAACAAATATAGCTTTCCTTTGCAGAAAGGAACACTACAGTACGTGGTGGAACGTTGTGGAATGGAGAGCAATATTTTGCAATGGAGTGGAATCGGCGGTAGGGTGACATTATAAAGGTCAACAGAGTGGTTTGGAAGCTGAACGGTTCCTCCCTTGTTGGAATGTAAACAAATGAAATTGCTGGAATATTGGGGAATGAAGTGAAATGTTGTTGAATGGAGAGGAATTTGGTGTACTGTGATGCCATAGAATGTTATAAATTGTTTAGGAAACGAATGAGCCCTTTTGAAGAGAATGGAATGCTATAGAACGTTGTGTGATTTTTTGGAGTTAACATCAATTTTTTAGATTGGTGTTGATTCGAGAGCAATGAGACATAGTATAGGGTTCCTGAGTGGTTTCGAAGCAAATGGAGCTCTCTTTGATGGAATTGAAGGCCACAAAATATGGTGGGATGTTCAGTAATGGATTGGAAAACTGTTAAATGGCCCGGAATAGTCTGTAATATGACGCAGAAGAGTGTTGCTCATTGTTTTCGAAAGGAATGGAGACTTATTTGACAGAATGGAATGCAATAGAACGTGGTGGCATGTTGTTTAATGGAGTAGATTCCTGTAGAACGGAGTGGAATGGCATTTAATGTGATGCAATAGACAGAACTTAATGTGTTGCAAGTGAACCTAAGCTTCTTTGTTGGATTGGAACAGAAAAGAATACAGTGGAATATTGCAAAATGAATTGGAGAGTTGTAGAATGGAGTGTAATGGGGTGTAATGTCACTCAATGGACGGTTCCTGATTTTTCCGGAAAACAGTATAGCCTTCTTTTGCAGAATGGAACGCGATAGGACACAGTGGACTACTGTGGTATGGGGTGCTATGTTGTTTAATTGTGTTGAATCGGTTGTAATGTGATGCAATAAATGTTTCTGGAGTGATTAGGAAGCGAATGCAGCCTTGCTGGATGGTATCGAACATAATAGAACGTGGTGGAATGTTGCGGAATAGAGAGGAAGATTATGAAATGTAGTGTAATGGGAGTAATGTGATGCAATAGGCGATTCCTGAGAGATCTTGTAGAGAACGGTGAATTCTTTGTAAGAACGGAATGCCATAGACGGCAATGGAATGTTTGGAAAGGGTAGAATCTTGTGGAATCATGTGCAATGGCATGTGAGTAGATGCAATAGGCTGCTCCTGAACGGATTGGAAGCTATGGAGCCTTCATTTACAGAACGGAATGCAATGGAATGTGCTGGAATGTTGCACAGTGGAGTGCAATGTGTGGTATTGGGTGGAACGTTGTGTAATGAGACTCAACAGAGAGTTCCTCGGTCTTTTGGAAACGAATGGTGCGTCCTTTGCCGGAATGTAAGCCAGTGAATGTACTGGAATATTGCAGAATGGAGTTAAATGCTGTGGAATGGAGTGGAATGGGTTGTAATGTGATGCAATAGAGGGTTACAGATTTTCGTAGGAACGAATGGAGCCTTCTTTGACAGAATCGAACACTGTAGAATGTTGTGGAATTTTGTGTAGTTAAGTTAAATTTTGTAGAATGGTGTAGAATCCGTGCAATGTGACACAATATAGAGTTGCTGAGTGGTCTAGAAGCAAATGGAGCTCACTATGATGGAATGGAATGCAACAGAACATGGTGATATGTTCAGGAATGGAGTGCAATATTGTGAAATGGACTGGAATCTTGTGTATTGTGAAGCAGTACAGTGTTCCTGATTGTTTTGCAAACGAATGGAGCCTTACTTGACAGAATGGAATGCAATAGAACGTGGTGGAATATTTTGGGATGTATTAGAATCTTGTAGAATTGAGTGGAATTTCATTTTATTTGATGCAGTAGACAGTCCTTAATGGATTGGAAGTGATTCGAGCCTTCTTTGTAGGAATGAGATGCAAAAGAACATAGTGGAACGTAGTGAAATGAAGGGGAGAGCTGTGGAATGGAGTGGAATGAGTTGTAATGTGACGCCATAGACGGTTCCTGAAAGTTTTGGAAAAGAGAGGATCTTTCTTTTCCAGAATGGAGCGCGATAGAACACGGTGGAGTGTTGTGGAATGGAGTTAAATCGGTTGAAATGTGACGCAGTACAGTTATCCGCACTGATTTCTAATCAAAGCAGCCTTGCTGGATGGACTCAAACGTAATAGAACGCGGTGGAATGTTGTGAAATGGAGTGTAATGGGATATAATGTGATGCAGTAGAGGGTTCCTGTGAGATTTTGTAGCGACTGGTGCCTTCTTTGTAACAGTGGAATGCCATAGAATGCAGTGGAATGATTTGAATAGAGTAAATTCTTGTGGATTCTTGTGGAATGGCTTCTGAAATGATTCAATTGGCTGCTCCTGAATGGTTTGGTAGCTGTGGGGCCTTCTTTTATATAATGGAATGCAATGGAGTGCGGTGGAATATGGCACAATAGAGAGCAATGCTGTGCTATTGAGTAGAACGTGGTGTAGTGTGACGCAACAGAGAGTTCCTGGGTTTGGATAAGAATGGTTCCTACTTTGTCAGAATTAAACTCAGTAGATCTTGTGGGAATATTGGGAGTGGAGTAAAAACTTGTGTAAGGGAATGGCTTATGAATGTACAGAATATGAAATTCAGTAATAGCTTGGAAACAAATAGAGTTTTCCTAGTAGAATGGAACACTACACTACCTGGTGGAATGATGTGGAATGGAGGGCAATGTTTTGCAATGGAGTGGAATCGGCGGTAGGGTGACATTATAAAGGTCTCCAGAGTGGTTTGGAAGCGGAATGGTGCCTCCCTTGGTGGAATGTAAACAAATGAAATTGCTGGAATATTGGGGAATGAAGTGAAATGTTGTTGAATGGAGGGGAATTTGGTGTACTGTGATGCCATAGAGTGTTACAAATTGTTTAGAAAACGAATGAGCACTGTTGAACAGAATGGAATGCTATAGAAGGTGGTGTGATTTTAGAATGCAGTGCAAAGTTTTGAATAGAGTAGAATCTTGTGGATTCGTGTGGAATGGCATCTCAATGATGCAATAGGCTGCTACTGAATGGTTTCGTAGCTATTGGGCCTTCTTTTACATAATGGAATGCAATGGAATGTGGTGTAATGTTGCACAATAGAGTGCAATGCGGTGCTAATGAGTAGAACGTGGTGAAGTGTGACGCAACAGAGAGTTCCTGGTTTGGATAAGAATGGTTCCTACTTTGTCAGAATGAAACTCAGTAGATCTTGTTGGAATATTGGGAATGGAGTAGAATCTTGTGGAAGGGAATGGCTTGTGAAGGTACAGAATACGAATTTCAGAATTTGCTTGGAAACAAATATAGCTTTCCTTTGCAGAATGGAACACTACAGTACGTGGTGGAACGTTGTGGAATGGAGGGCAATGTAGCTCAATGGAGTGGAATCGGCGGTAGGGTGACATTATAAAGGTCAACAGAGTGGTTTGGAAGCTGAACGGTTCCTCCCTTGGTGGAATGTAAACAAATGAAATTGCTGGAATATTGGGGAATGAAGTGAAATGTTGTTGAATGGAGAGGAATTTGGTGTACTGTGATGCCATAGAATGTTATAAATTGTTTAGGAAACGAATGAGCCCTTTTGAAGAGAATGGAATGCTATAGAACGTTGTGTGATTTTTTGGAGTTAACATCAATTTTTTAGATTGGTGTTGATTCGAGAGCAATGAGACATAGTATAGGGTTCCTGAGTGGTTTCGAAGCAAATGGAGCTCTCTTTGATGGAATTGAAGGCCACAAAATATGGTGGGATGTTCAGTAATGGATTGGAAAACTGTTAAATGGCCCGGAATAGTCTGTAATATGACGCAGAAGAGTGTTGCTCATTGTTTTCGAAAGGAATGGAGACTTATTTGACAGAATGGAATGCAATAGAACGTGGTGGCATGTTGTTTAATGGAGTAGATTCCTGTAGAACGGAGTGGAATGGCATTTAATGTGATGCAATAGACAGAACTTAATGTGTTGCAAGTGAACCTAAGCTTCTTTGTTGGATTGGAACAGAAAAGAATACAGTGGAATATTGCAAAATGAATTGGAGAGTTGTAGAATGGAGTGTAATGGGGTGTAATGTCACTCAATGGACGGTTCCTGATTTTTCCGGAAAACAGTATAGCCTTCTTTTGCAGAATGGAACGCGATAGGACACAGTGGACTACTGTGGTATGGGGTGCTATGTTGTTTAATTGTGTTGAATCGGTTGTAATGTGATGCAATAAATGTTTCTGGAGTGATTAGGAAGCGAATGCAGCCTTGCTGGATGGTATCGAACATAATAGAACGTGGTGGAATGTTGCGGAATAGAGAGGAAGATTATGAAATGTAGTGTAATGGGAGTAATGTGATGCAATAGGCGATTCCTGAGAGATCTTGTAGAGAACGGTGAATTCTTTGTAAGAACGGAATGCCATAGACGGCAATGGAATGTTTGGAAAGGGTAGAATCTTGTGGAATCATGTGCAATGGCATGTGAGTAGATGCAATAGGCTGCTCCTGAACGGATTGGAAGCTATGGAGCCTTCATTTACAGAACGGAATGCAATGGAATGTGCTGGAATGTTGCACAGTGGAGTGCAATGTGTGGTATTGGGTGGAACGTTGTGTAATGAGACTCAACAGAGAGTTCCTCGGTCTTTTGGAAACGAATGGTGCGTCCTTTGCCGGAATGTAAGCCAGTGAATGTACTGGAATATTGCAGAATGGAGTTAAATGCTGTGGAATGGAGTGGAATGGGTTGTAATGTGATGCAATAGAGGGTTACAGATTTTCGTAGGAACGAATGGAGCCTTCTTTGACAGAATCGAACACTGTAGAATGTTGTGGAATTTTGTGTAGTTAAGTTAAATTTTGTAGAATGGTGTAGAATCCGTGCAATGTGACACAATATAGAGTTGCTGAGTGGTCTAGAAGCAAATGGAGCTCACTATGATGGAATGGAATGCAACAGAACATGGTGATATGTTCAGGAATGGAGTGCAATATTGTGAAATGGACTGGAATCTTGTGTATTGTGAAGCAGTACAGTGTTCCTGATTGTTTTGCAAACGAATGGAGCCTTACTTGACAGAATGGAATGCAATAGAACGTGGTGGAATATTTTGGGATGTATTAGAATCTTGTAGAATTGAGTGGAATTTCATTTTATTTGATGCAGTAGACAGTCCTTAATGGATTGGAAGTGATTCGAGCCTTCTTTGTAGGAATGAGATGCAAAAGAACATAGTGGAACGTAGTGAAATGAAGGGGAGAGCTGTGGAATGGAGTGGAATGAGTTGTAATGTGACGCCATAGACGGTTCCTGAAAGTTTTGGAAAAGAGAGGATCTTTCTTTTCCAGAATGGAGCGCGATAGAACACGGTGGAGTGTTGTGGAATGGAGTTAAATCGGTTGAAATGTGACGCAGTACAGTTATCCGCACTGATTTCTAATCAAAGCAGCCTTGCTGGATGGACTCAAACGTAATAGAACGCGGTGGAATGTTGTGAAATGGAGTGTAATGGGATATAATGTGATGCAGTAGAGGGTTCCTGTGAGATTTTGTAGCGACTGGTGCCTTCTTTGTAACAGTGGAATGCCATAGAATGCAGTGGAATGATTTGAATAGAGTAAATTCTTGTGGATTCTTGTGGAATGGCTTCTGAAATGATTCAATTGGCTGCTCCTGAATGGTTTGGTAGCTGTGGGGCCTTCTTTTATATAATGGAATGCAATGGAGTGCGGTGGAATATGGCACAATAGAGAGCAATGCTGTGCTATTGAGTAGAACGTGGTGTAGTGTGACGCAACAGAGAGTTCCTGGGTTTGGATAAGAATGGTTCCTACTTTGTCAGAATTAAACTCAGTAGATCTTGTGGGAATATTGGGAGTGGAGTAAAAACTTGTGTAAGGGAATGGCTTATGAATGTACAGAATATGAAATTCAGTAATAGCTTGGAAACAAATAGAGTTTTCCTAGTAGAATGGAACACTACACTACCTGGTGGAATGATGTGGAATGGAGGGCAATGTTTTGCAATGGAGTGGAATCGGCGGTAGGGTGACATTATAAAGGTCTCCAGAGTGGTTTGGAAGCGGAATGGTGCCTCCCTTGGTGGAATGTAAACAAATGAAATTGCTGGAATATTGGGGAATGAAGTGAAATGTTGTTGAATGGAGGGGAATTTGGTGTACTGTGATGCCATAGAGTGTTACAAATTGTTTAGAAAACGAATGAGCACTGTTGAACAGAATGGAATGCTATAGAAGGTGGTGTGATTTTAGAATGCAGTGCAAAGTTTTGAATAGAGTAGAATCTTGTGGATTCGTGTGGAATGGCATCTCAATGATGCAATAGGCTGCTACTGAATGGTTTCGTAGCTATTGGGCCTTCTTTTACATAATGGAATGCAATGGAATGTGGTGTAATGTTGCACAATAGAGTGCAATGCGGTGCTAATGAGTAGAACGTGGTGAAGTGTGACGCAACAGAGAGTTCCTGGTTTGGATAAGAATGGTTCCTACTTTGTCAGAATGAAACTCAGTAGATCTTGTTGGAATATTGGGAATGGAGTAGAATCTTGTGGAAGGGAATGGCTTGTGAAGGTACAGAATACGAATTTCAGAATTTGCTTGGAAACAAATATAGCTTTCCTTTGCAGAATGGAACACTACAGTACGTGGTGGAACGTTGTGGAATGGAGGGCAATGTAGCTCAATGGAGTGGAATCGGCGGTAGGGTGACATTATAAAGGTCAACAGAGTGGTTTGGAAGCTGAACGGTTCCTCCCTTGGTGGAATGTAAACAAATGAAATTGCTGGAATATTGGGGAATGAAGTGAAATGTTGTTGAATGGAGAGGAATTTGGTGTACTGTGATGCCATAGAATGTTATAAATTGTTTAGGAAACGAATGAGCCCTTTTGAAGAGAATGGAATGCTATAGAACGTTGTGTGATTTTTTGGAGTTAACATCAATTTTTTAGATTGGTGTTGATTCGAGAGCAATGAGACATAGTATAGGGTTCCTGAGTAGTTTCGAAGCAAATGGAGCTCTCTTTGATGGAATTGAAGGCCACAAAATATGGTGGGATGTTCAGTAATGGATTGGAAAACTGTTAAATGGCCCGGAATAGTCTGTAATATGACGCAGAAGAGTGTTGCTCATTGTTTTCGAAAGGAATGGAGACTTATTTGACAGAATGGAATGCAATAGAACGTGGTGGCATGTTGTTTAATGGAGTAGATTCCTGTAGAACGGAGTGGAATGGCATTTGATGTGATGCAATAGACAGAACTTAATGTGTTGCAAGTGAACCTAAGCTTCTTTGTTGGATTGGAACAGAAAAGAATACAGTGGAATATTGCAAAATGAATTGGAGAGTTGTAGAATGGAGTGTAATGGGGTGTAATGTCACTCAATGGACGGTTCCTGATTTTTCCTTAAAACAGTATAGCCTTCTTTTGCAGAATGGAACGCGATAGGACACAGTGGACTACTGTGGTATAGGGTGCTATGTTGTTTAATTGTGTTGAATCGGTTGTAATGTGATGCAATAAATGTTTCTGGAGTGATTTGGAAGCGAATGCAGCCTTGCTGGATGGTATCGAACATAATAGAACGTGGTGGAATGTTGCGGAATAGAGAGGAAGATTATGAAATGTAGTGTAATGGGAGTAATGTGATGCAATAGGCGATTCCTGAGAGATCTTGTAGAGAACGGTGAATTCTTTGTAAGAACGGAATGCCATAGACGGCAATGGAATGTTTGGAAAGGGTAGAATCTTGTGGAATCATGTGCAATGGCATGTGAGTAGATGCAATAGGCTGCTCCTGAACGGATTGGAAGCTATGGAGCCTTCATTTACAGAACGGAATGCAATGGAATGTGCTGGAATGTTGCACAGTGGAGTGCAATGTGTGGTATTGGGTGGAACGTTGTGTAATGAGACTCAACAGAGAGTTCCTCGGTCTTTTGGAAACGAATGGTGCGTCCTTTGCCGGAATGTAAGCCAGTGAATGTACTGGAATATTGCAGAATGGAGTTAAATGCTGTGGAATGGAGTGGAATGGGTTGTAATGTGATGCAATAGAGGGTTACAGATTTTCGTAGGAACGAATGGAGCCTTCTTTGACAGAATCGAACACTGTAGAATGTTGTGGAATTTTGTGTAGTTAAGTTAAATTTTGTAGAATGGTGTAGAATCCGTGCAATGTGACACAATATAGAGTTGCTGAGTGGTCTAGAAGCAAATGGAGCTCACTATGATGGAATGGAATGCAACAGAACATGGTGATATGTTCAGGAATGGAGTGCAATATTGTGAAATGGACTGGAATCTTGTGTATTGTGAAGCAGTACAGTGTTCCTGATTGTTTTGCAAACGAATGGAGCCTTACTTGACAGAATGGAATGCAATAGAACGTGGTGGAATATTTTGGGATGTATTAGAATCTTGTAGAATTGAGTGGAATTTCATTTTATTTGATGCAGTAGACAGTCCTTAATGGATTGGAAGTGATTCGAGCCTTCTTTGTAGGAATGAGATGCAAAAGAACATAGTGGAACGTAGTGAAATGAAGGGGAGAGCTGTGGAATGGAGTGGAATGAGTTGTAATGTGACGCCATAGACGGTTCCTGAAAGTTTTGGAAAAGAGAGGATCTTTCTTTTCCAGAATGGAGCGCGATAGAACACGGTGGAGTGTTGTGGAATGGAGTTAAATCGGTTGAAATGTGACGCAGTACAGTTATCCGCACTGATTTCTAATCAAAGCAGCCTTGCTGGATGGACTCAAACGTAATAGAACGCGGTGGAATGTTGTGAAATGGAGTGTAATGGGATATAATGTGATGCAGTAGAGGGTTCCTGTGAGATTTTGTAGCGACTGGTGCCTTCTTTGTAACAGTGGAATGCCATAGAATGCAGTGGAATGATTTGAATAGAGTAAATTCTTGTGGATTCTTGTGGAATGGCTTCTGAAATGATTCAATTGGCTGCTCCTGAATGGTTTGGTAGCTGTGGGGCCTTCTTTTATATAATGGAATGCAATGGAGTGCGGTGGAATATGGCACAATAGAGAGCAATGCTGTGCTATTGAGTAGAACGTGGTGTAGTGTGACGCAACAGAGAGTTCCTGGGTTTGGATAAGAATGGTTCCTACTTTGTCAGAATTAAACTCAGTAGATCTTGTGGGAATATTGGGAGTGGAGTAAAAACTTGTGTAAGGGAATGGCTTATGAATGTACAGAATATGAAATTCAGTAATAGCTTGGAAACAAATAGAGTTTTCCTAGTAGAATGGAACACTACACTACCTGGTGGAATGATGTGGAATGGAGGGCAATGTTTTGCAATGGAGTGGAATCGGCGGTAGGGTGACATTATAAAGGTCTCCAGAGTGGTTTGGAAGCGGAATGGTGCCTCCCTTGGTGGAATGTAAACAAATGAAATTGCTGGAATATTGGGGAATGAAGTGAAATGTTGTTGAATGGAGGGGAATTTGGTGTACTGTGATGCCATAGAGTGTTACAAATTGTTTAGAAAACGAATGAGCACTGTTGAACAGAATGGAATGCTATAGAAGGTGGTGTGATTTTAGAATGCAGTGCAAAGTTTTGAATAGAGTAGAATCTTGTGGATTCGTGTGGAATGGCATCTCAATGATGCAATAGGCTGCTACTGAATGGTTTCGTAGCTATTGGGCCTTCTTTTACATAATGGAATGCAATGGAATGTGGTGTAATGTTGCACAATAGAGTGCAATGCGGTGCTAATGAGTAGAACGTGGTGAAGTGTGACGCAACAGAGAGTTCCTGGTTTGGATAAGAATGGTTCCTACTTTGTCAGAATGAAACTCAGTAGATCTTGTTGGAATATTGGGAATGGAGTAGAATCTTGTGGAAGGGAATGGCTTGTGAAGGTACAGAATACGAATTTCAGAATTTGCTTGGAAACAAATATAGCTTTCCTTTGCAGAATGGAACACTACAGTACGTGGTGGAACGTTGTGGAATGGAGGGCAATGTAGCTCAATGGAGTGGAATCGGCGGTAGGGTGACATTATAAAGGTCAACAGAGTGGTTTGGAAGCTGAACGGTTCCTCCCTTGGTGGAATGTAAACAAATGAAATTGCTGGAATATTGGGGAATGAAGTGAAATGTTGTTGAATGGAGAGGAATTTGGTGTACTGTGATGCCATAGAATGTTATAAATTGTTTAGGAAACGAATGAGCCCTTTTGAAGAGAATGGAATGCTATAGAACGTTGTGTGATTTTTTGGAGTTAACATCAATTTTTTAGATTGGTGTTGATTCGAGAGCAATGAGACATAGTATAGGGTTCCTGAGTAGTTTCGAAGCAAATGGAGCTCTCTTTGATGGAATTGAAGGCCACAAAATATGGTGGGATGTTCAGTAATGGATTGGAAAACTGTTAAATGGCCCGGAATAGTCTGTAATATGACGCAGAAGAGTGTTGCTCATTGTTTTCGAAAGGAATGGAGACTTATTTGACAGAATGGAATGCAATAGAACGTGGTGGCATGTTGTTTAATGGAGTAGATTCCTGTAGAACGGAGTGGAATGGCATTTGATGTGATGCAATAGACAGAACTTAATGTGTTGCAAGTGAACCTAAGCTTCTTTGTTGGATTGGAACAGAAAAGAATACAGTGGAATATTGCAAAATGAATTGGAGAGTTGTAGAATGGAGTGTAATGGGGTGTAATGTCACTCAATGGACGGTTCCTGATTTTTCCGGAAAACAGTATAGCCTTCTTTTGCAGAATGGAACGCGATAGGACACAGTGGACTACTGTGGTATGGGGTGCTATGTTGTTTAATTGTGTTGAATCGGTTGTAATGTGATGCAATAAATGTTTCTGGAGTGATTAGGAAGCGAATGCAGCCTTGCTGGATGGTATCGAACATAATAGAACGTGGTGGAATGTTGCGGAATAGAGAGGAAGATTATGAAATGTAGTGTAATGGGAGTAATGTGATGCAATAGGCGATTCCTGAGAGATCTTGTAGAGAACGGTGAATTCTTTGTAAGAACGGAATGCCATAGACGGCAATGGAATGTTTGGAAAGGGTAGAATCTTGTGGAATCATGTGCAATGGCATGTGAGTAGATGCAATAGGCTGCTCCTGAACGGATTGGAAGCTATGGAGCCTTCATTTACAGAACGGAATGCAATGGAATGTGCTGGAATGTTGCACAGTGGAGTGCAATGTGTGGTATTGGGTGGAACGTTGTGTAATGAGACTCAACAGAGAGTTCCTCGGTCTTTTGGAAACGAATGGTGCGTCCTTTGCCGGAATGTAAGCCAGTGAATGTACTGGAATATTGCAGAATGGAGTTAAATGCTGTGGAATGGAGTGGAATGGGTTGTAATGTGATGCAATAGAGGGTTACAGATTTTCGTAGGAACGAATGGAGCCTTCTTTGACAGAATCGAACACTGTAGAATGTTGTGGAATTTTGTGTAGTTAAGTTAAATTTTGTAGAATGGTGTAGAATCCGTGCAATGTGACACAATATAGAGTTGCTGAGTGGTCTAGAAGCAAATGGAGCTCACTATGATGGAATGGAATGCAACAGAACATGGTGATATGTTCAGGAATGGAGTGCAATATTGTGAAATGGACTGGAATCTTGTGTATTGTGAAGCAGTACAGTGTTCCTGATTGTTTTGCAAACGAATGGAGCCTTACTTGACAGAATGGAATGCAATAGAACGTGGTGGAATATTTTGGGATGTATTAGAATCTTGTAGAATTGAGTGGAATTTCATTTTATTTGATGCAGTAGACAGTCCTTAATGGATTGGAAGTGATTCGAGCCTTCTTTGTAGGAATGAGATGCAAAAGAACATAGTGGAACGTAGTGAAATGAAGGGGAGAGCTGTGGAATGGAGTGGAATGAGTTGTAATGTGACGCCATAGACGGTTCCTGAAAGTTTTGGAAAAGAGAGGATCTTTCTTTTCCAGAATGGAGCGCGATAGAACACGGTGGAGTGTTGTGGAATGGAGTTAAATCGGTTGAAATGTGACGCAGTACAGTTATCCGCACTGATTTCTAATCAAAGCAGCCTTGCTGGATGGACTCAAACGTAATAGAACGCGGTGGAATGTTGTGAAATGGAGTGTAATGGGATATAATGTGATGCAGTAGAGGGTTCCTGTGAGATTTTGTAGCGACTGGTGCCTTCTTTGTAACAGTGGAATGCCATAGAATGCAGTGGAATGATTTGAATAGAGTAAATTCTTGTGGATTCTTGTGGAATGGCTTCTGAAATGATTCAATTGGCTGCTCCTGAATGGTTTGGTAGCTGTGGGGCCTTCTTTTATATAATGGAATGCAATGGAGTGCGGTGGAATATGGCACAATAGAGAGCAATGCTGTGCTATTGAGTAGAACGTGGTGTAGTGTGACGCAACAGAGAGTTCCTGGGTTTGGATAAGAATGGTTCCTACTTTGTCAGAATTAAACTCAGTAGATCTTGTGGGAATATTGGGAGTGGAGTAAAAACTTGTGTAAGGGAATGGCTTATGAATGTACAGAATATGAAATTCAGTAATAGCTTGGAAACAAATAGAGTTTTCCTAGTAGAATGGAACACTACACTACCTGGTGGAATGATGTGGAATGGAGGGCAATGTTTTGCAATGGAGTGGAATCGGCGGTAGGGTGACATTATAAAGGTCTCCAGAGTGGTTTGGAAGCGGAATGGTGCCTCCCTTGGTGGAATGTAAACAAATGAAATTGCTGGAATATTGGGGAATGAAGTGAAATGTTGTTGAATGGAGGGGAATTTGGTGTACTGTGATGCCATAGAGTGTTACAAATTGTTTAGAAAACGAATGAGCACTGTTGAACAGAATGGAATGCTATAGAAGGTGGTGTGATTTTAGAATGCAGTGCAAAGTTTTGAATAGAGTAGAATCTTGTGGATTCGTGTGGAATGGCATCTCAATGATGCAATAGGCTGCTACTGAATGGTTTCGTAGCTATTGGGCCTTCTTTTACATAATGGAATGCAATGGAATGTGGTGTAATGTTGCACAATAGAGTGCAATGCGGTGCTAATGAGTAGAACGTGGTGAAGTGTGACGCAACAGAGAGTTCCTGGTTTGGATAAGAATGGTTCCTACTTTGTCAGAATGAAACTCAGTAGATCTTGTTGGAATATTGGGAATGGAGTAGAATCTTGTGGAAGGGAATGGCTTGTGAAGGTACAGAATACGAATTTCAGAATTTGCTTGGAAACAAATATAGCTTTCCTTTGCAGAATGGAACACTACAGTACGTGGTGGAACGTTGTGGAATGGAGGGCAATGTAGCTCAATGGAGTGGAATCGGCGGTAGGGTGACATTATAAAGGTCAACAGAGTGGTTTGGAAGCTGAACGGTTCCTCCCTTGGTGGAATGTAAACAAATGAAATTGCTGGAATATTGGGGAATGAAGTGAAATGTTGTTGAATGGAGAGGAATTTGGTGTACTGTGATGCCATAGAATGTTATAAATTGTTTAGGAAACGAATGAGCCCTTTTGAAGAGAATGGAATGCTATAGAACGTTGTGTGATTTTTTGGAGTTAACATCAATTTTTTAGATTGGTGTTGATTCGAGAGCAATGAGACATAGTATAGGGTTCCTGAGTGGTTTCGAAGCAAATGGAGCTCTCTTTGATGGAATTGAAGGCCACAAAATATGGTGGGATGTTCAGTAATGGATTGGAAAACTGTTAAATGGCCCGGAATAGTCTGTAATATGACGCAGAAGAGTGTTGCTCATTGTTTTCGAAAGGAATGGAGACTTATTTGACAGAATGGAATGCAATAGAACGTGGTGGCATGTTGTTTAATGGAGTAGATTCCTGTAGAACGGAGTGGAATGGCATTTGATGTGATGCAATAGACAGAACTTAATGTGTTGCAAGTGAACCTAAGCTTCTTTGTTGGATTGGAACAGAAAAGAATACAGTGGAATATTGCAAAATGAATTGGAGAGTTGTAGAATGGAGTGTAATGGGGTGTAATGTCACTCAATGGACGGTTCCTGATTTTTCCGGAAAACAGTATAGCCTTCTTTTGCAGAATGGAACGCGATAGGACACAGTGGACTACTGTGGTATGGGGTGCTATGTTGTTTAATTGTGTTGAATCGGTTGTAATGTGATGCAATAAATGTTTCTGGAGTGATTAGGAAGCGAATGCAGCCTTGCTGGATGGTATCGAACATAATAGAACGTGGTGGAATGTTGCGGAATAGAGAGGAAGATTATGAAATGTAGTGTAATGGGAGTAATGTGATGCAATAGGCGATTCCTGAGAGATCTTGTAGAGAACGGTGAATTCTTTGTAAGAACGGAATGCCATAGACGGCAATGGAATGTTTGGAAAGGGTAGAATCTTGTGGAATCATGTGCAATGGCATGTGAGTAGATGCAATAGGCTGCTCCTGAACGGATTGGAAGCTATGGAGCCTTCATTTACAGAACGGAATGCAATGGAATGTGCTGGAATGTTGCACAGTGGAGTGCAATGTGTGGTATTGGGTGGAACGTTGTGTAATGAGACTCAACAGAGAGTTCCTCGGTCTTTTGGAAACGAATGGTGCGTCCTTTGCCGGAATGTAAGCCAGTGAATGTACTGGAATATTGCAGAATGGAGTTAAATGCTGTGGAATGGAGTGGAATGGGTTGTAATGTGATGCAATAGAGGGTTACAGATTTTCGTAGGAACGAATGGAGCCTTCTTTGACAGAATCGAACACTGTAGAATGTTGTGGAATTTTGTGTAGTTAAGTTAAATTTTGTAGAATGGTGTAGAATCCGTGCAATGTGACACAATATAGAGTTGCTGAGTGGTCTAGAAGCAAATGGAGCTCACTATGATGGAATGGAATGCAACAGAACATGGTGATATGTTCAGGAATGGAGTGCAATATTGTGAAATGGACTGGAATCTTGTGTATTGTGAAGCAGTACAGTGTTCCTGATTGTTTTGCAAACGAATGGAGCCTTACTTGACAGAATGGAATGCAATAGAACGTGGTGGAATATTTTGGGATGTATTAGAATCTTGTAGAATTGAGTGGAATTTCATTTTATTTGATGCAGTAGACAGTCCTTAATGGATTGGAAGTGATTCGAGCCTTCTTTGTAGGAATGAGATGCAAAAGAACATAGTGGAACGTAGTGAAATGAAGGGGAGAGCTGTGGAATGGAGTGGAATGAGTTGTAATGTGACGCCATAGACGGTTCCTGAAAGTTTTGGAAAAGAGAGGATCTTTCTTTTCCAGAATGGAGCGCGATAGAACACGGTGGAGTGTTGTGGAATGGAGTTAAATCGGTTGAAATGTGACGCAGTACAGTTATCCGCACTGATTTCTAATCAAAGCAGCCTTGCTGGATGGACTCAAACGTAATAGAACGCGGTGGAATGTTGTGAAATGGAGTGTAATGGGATATAATGTGATGCAGTAGAGGGTTCCTGTGAGATTTTGTAGCGACTGGTGCCTTCTTTGTAACAGTGGAATGCCATAGAATGCAGTGGAATGATTTGAATAGAGTAAATTCTTGTGGATTCTTGTGGAATGGCTTCTGAAATGATTCAATTGGCTGCTCCTGAATGGTTTGGTAGCTGTGGGGCCTTCTTTTATATAATGGAATGCAATGGAGTGCGGTGGAATATGGCACAATAGAGAGCAATGCTGTGCTATTGAGTAGAACGTGGTGTAGTGTGACGCAACAGAGAGTTCCTGGGTTTGGATAAGAATGGTTCCTACTTTGTCAGAATTAAACTCAGTAGATCTTGTGGGAATATTGGGAGTGGAGTAAAAACTTGTGTAAGGGAATGGCTTATGAATGTACAGAATATGAAATTCAGTAATAGCTTGGAAACAAATAGAGTTTTCCTAGTAGAATGGAACACTACACTACCTGGTGGAATGATGTGGAATGGAGGGCAATGTTTTGCAATGGAGTGGAATCGGCGGTAGGGTGACATTATAAAGGTCTCCAGAGTGGTTTGGAAGCGGAATGGTGCCTCCCTTGGTGGAATGTAAACAAATGAAATTGCTGGAATATTGGGGAATGAAGTGAAATGTTGTTGAATGGAGGGGAATTTGGTGTACTGTGATGCCATAGAGTGTTACAAATTGTTTAGAAAACGAATGAGCACTGTTGAACAGAATGGAATGCTATAGAAGGTGGTGTGATTTTAGAATGCAGTGCAAAGTTTTGAATAGAGTAGAATCTTGTGGATTCGTGTGGAATGGCATCTCAATGATGCAATAGGCTGCTACTGAATGGTTTCGTAGCTATTGGGCCTTCTTTTACATAATGGAATGCAATGGAATGTGGTGTAATGTTGCACAATAGAGTGCAATGCGGTGCTAATGAGTAGAACGTGGTGAAGTGTGACGCAACAGAGAGTTCCTGGTTTGGATAAGAATGGTTCCTACTTTGTCAGAATGAAACTCAGTAGATCTTGTTGGAATATTGGGAATGGAGTAGAATCTTGTGGAAGGGAATGGCTTGTGAAGGTACAGAATACGAATTTCAGAATTTGCTTGGAAACAAATATAGCTTTCCTTTGCAGAATGGAACACTACAGTACGTGGTGGAACGTTGTGGAATGGAGGGCAATGTAGCTCAATGGAGTGGAATCGGCGGTAGGGTGACATTATAAAGGTCAACAGAGTGGTTTGGAAGCTGAACGGTTCCTCCCTTGGTGGAATGTAAACAAATGAAATTGCTGGAATATTGGGGAATGAAGTGAAATGTTGTTGAATGGAGAGGAATTTGGTGTACTGTGATGCCATAGAATGTTATAAATTGTTTAGGAAACGAATGAGCCCTTTTGAAGAGAATGGAATGCTATAGAACGTTGTGTGATTTTTTGGAGTTAACATCAATTTTTTAGATTGGTGTTGATTCGAGAGCAATGAGACATAGTATAGGGTTCCTGAGTGGTTTCGAAGCAAATGGAGCTCTCTTTGATGGAATTGAAGGCCACAAAATATGGTGGGATGTTCAGTAATGGATTGGAAAACTGTTAAATGGCCCGGAATAGTCTGTAATATGACGCAGAAGAGTGTTGCTCATTGTTTTCGAAAGGAATGGAGACTTATTTGACAGAATGGAATGCAATAGAACGTGGTGGCATGTTGTTTAATGGAGTAGATTCCTGTAGAACGGAGTGGAATGGCATTTAATGTGATGCAATAGACAGAACTTAATGTGTTGCAAGTGAACCTAAGCTTCTTTGTTGGATTGGAACAGAAAAGAATACAGTGGAATATTGCAAAATGAATTGGAGAGTTGTAGAATGGAGTGTAATGGGGTGTAATGTCACTCAATGGACGGTTCCTGATTTTTCCGGAAAACAGTATAGCCTTCTTTTGCAGAATGGAACGCGATAGGACACAGTGGACTACTGTGGTATGGGGTGCTATGTTGTTTAATTGTGTTGAATCGGTTGTAATGTGATGCAATAAATGTTTCTGGAGTGATTAGGAAGCGAATGCAGCCTTGCTGGATGGTATCGAACATAATAGAACGTGGTGGAATGTTGCGGAATAGAGAGGAAGATTATGAAATGTAGTGTAATGGGAGTAATGTGATGCAATAGGCGATTCCTGAGAGATCTTGTAGAGAACGGTGAATTCTTTGTAAGAACGGAATGCCATAGACGGCAATGGAATGTTTGGAAAGGGTAGAATCTTGTGGAATCATGTGCAATGGCATGTGAGTAGATGCAATAGGCTGCTCCTGAACGGATTGGAAGCTATGGAGCCTTCATTTACAGAACGGAATGCAATGGAATGTGCTGGAATGTTGCACAGTGGAGTGCAATGTGTGGTATTGGGTGGAACGTTGTGTAATGAGACTCAACAGAGAGTTCCTCGGTCTTTTGGAAACGAATGGTGCGTCCTTTGCCGGAATGTAAGCCAGTGAATGTACTGGAATATTGCAGAATGGAGTTAAATGCTGTGGAATGGAGTGGAATGGGTTGTAATGTGATGCAATAGAGGGTTACAGATTTTCGTAGGAACGAATGGAGCCTTCTTTGACAGAATCGAACACTGTAGAATGTTGTGGAATTTTGTGTAGTTAAGTTAAATTTTGTAGAATGGTGTAGAATCCGTGCAATGTGACACAATATAGAGTTGCTGAGTGGTCTAGAAGCAAATGGAGCTCACTATGATGGAATGGAATGCAACAGAACATGGTGATATGTTCAGGAATGGAGTGCAATATTGTGAAATGGACTGGAATCTTGTGTATTGTGAAGCAGTACAGTGTTCCTGATTGTTTTGCAAACGAATGGAGCCTTACTTGACAGAATGGAATGCAATAGAACGTGGTGGAATATTTTGGGATGTATTAGAATCTTGTAGAATTGAGTGGAATTTCATTTTATTTGATGCAGTAGACAGTCCTTAATGGATTGGAAGTGATTCGAGCCTTCTTTGTAGGAATGAGATGCAAAAGAACATAGTGGAACGTAGTGAAATGAAGGGGAGAGCTGTGGAATGGAGTGGAATGAGTTGTAATGTGACGCCATAGACGGTTCCTGAAAGTTTTGGAAAAGAGAGGATCTTTCTTTTCCAGAATGGAGCGCGATAGAACACGGTGGAGTGTTGTGGAATGGAGTTAAATCGGTTGAAATGTGACGCAGTACAGTTATCCGCACTGATTTCTAATCAAAGCAGCCTTGCTGGATGGACTCAAACGTAATAGAACGCGGTGGAATGTTGTGAAATGGAGTGTAATGGGATATAATGTGATGCAGTAGAGGGTTCCTGTGAGATTTTGTAGCGACTGGTGCCTTCTTTGTAACAGTGGAATGCCATAGAATGCAGTGGAATGATTTGAATAGAGTAAATTCTTGTGGATTCTTGTGGAATGGCTTCTGAAATGATTCAATTGGCTGCTCCTGAATGGTTTGGTAGCTGTGGGGCCTTCTTTTATATAATGGAATGCAATGGAGTGCGGTGGAATATGGCACAATAGAGAGCAATGCTGTGCTATTGAGTAGAACGTGGTGTAGTGTGACGCAACAGAGAGTTCCTGGGTTTGGATAAGAATGGTTCCTACTTTGTCAGAATTAAACTCAGTAGATCTTGTGGGAATATTGGGAGTGGAGTAAAAACTTGTGTAAGGGAATGGCTTATGAATGTACAGAATATGAAATTCAGTAATAGCTTGGAAACAAATAGAGTTTTCCTAGTAGAATGGAACACTACACTACCTGGTGGAATGATGTGGAATGGAGGGCAATGTTTTGCAATGGAGTGGAATCGGCGGTAGGGTGACATTATAAAGGTCTCCAGAGTGGTTTGGAAGCGGAATGGTGCCTCCCTTGGTGGAATGTAAACAAATGAAATTGCTGGAATATTGGGGAATGAAGTGAAATGTTGTTGAATGGAGGGGAATTTGGTGTACTGTGATGCCATAGAGTGTTACAAATTGTTTAGAAAACGAATGAGCACTGTTGAACAGAATGGAATGCTATAGAAGGTGGTGTGATTTTAGAATGCAGTGCAAAGTTTTGAATAGAGTAGAATCTTGTGGATTCGTGTGGAATGGCATCTCAATGATGCAATAGGCTGCTACTGAATGGTTTCGTAGCTATTGGGCCTTCTTTTACATAATGGAATGCAATGGAATGTGGTGTAATGTTGCACAATAGAGTGCAATGCGGTGCTAATGAGTAGAACGTGGTGAAGTGTGACGCAACAGAGAGTTCCTGGTTTGGATAAGAATGGTTCCTACTTTGTCAGAATGAAACTCAGTAGATCTTGTTGGAATATTGGGAATGGAGTAGAATCTTGTGGAAGGGAATGGCTTGTGAAGGTACAGAATACGAATTTCAGAATTTGCTTGGAAACAAATATAGCTTTCCTTTGCAGAATGGAACACTACAGTACGTGGTGGAACGTTGTGGAATGGAGGGCAATGTAGCTCAATGGAGTGGAATCGGCGGTAGGGTGACATTATAAATGTCAACAGAGTGGTTTGGAAGCTGAACGGTTCCTCCCTTGGTGGAATGTAAACAAATGAAATTGCTGGAATATTGGGGAATGAAGTGAAATGTTGTTGAATGGAGAGGAATTTGGTGTACTGTGATGCCATAGAATGTTATAAATTGTTTAGGAAACGAATGAGCCCTTTTGAAGAGAATGGAATGCTATAGAACGTTGTGTGATTTTTTGGAGTTAACATCAATTTTTTAGATTGGTGTTGATTCGAGAGCAATGAGACATAGTATAGGGTTCCTGAGTAGTTTCGAAGCAAATGGAGCTCTCTTTGATGGAATTGAAGGCCACAAAATATGGTGGGATGTTCAGTAATGGATTGGAAAACTGTTAAATGGCCCGGAATAGTCTGTAATATGACGCAGAAGAGTGTTGCTCATTGTTTTCGAAAGGAATGGAGACTTATTTGACAGAATGGAATGCAATAGAACGTGGTGGCATGTTGTTTAATGGAGTAGATTCCTGTAGAACGGAGTGGAATGGCATTTAATGTGATGCAATAGACAGAACTTAATGTGTTGCAAGTGAACCTAAGCTTCTTTGTTGGATTGGAACAGAAAAGAATACAGTGGAATATTGCAAAATGAATTGGAGAGTTGTAGAATGGAGTGTAATGGGGTGTAATGTCACTCAATGGACGGTTCCTGATTTTTCCTTAAAACAGTATAGCCTTCTTTTGCAGAATGGAACGCGATAGGACACAGTGGACTACTGTGGTATAGGGTGCTATGTTGTTTAATTGTGTTGAATCGGTTGTAATGTGATGCAATAAATGTTTCTGGAGTGATTTGGAAGCGAATGCAGCCTTGCTGGATGGTATCGAACATAATAGAACGTGGTGGAATGTTGCGGAATAGAGAGGAAGATTATGAAATGTAGTGTAATGGGAGTAATGTGATGCAATAGGCGATTCCTGAGAGATCTTGTAGAGAACGGTGAATTCTTTGTAAGAACGGAATGCCATAGACGGCAATGGAATGTTTGGAAAGGGTAGAATCTTGTGGAATCATGTGCAATGGCATGTGAGTAGATGCAATAGGCTGCTCCTGAACGGATTGGAAGCTATGGAGCCTTCATTTACAGAACGGAATGCAATGGAATGTGCTGGAATGTTGCACAGTGGAGTGCAATGTGTGGTATTGGGTGGAACGTTGTGTAATGAGACTCAACAGAGAGTTCCTCGGTCTTTTGGAAACGAATGGTGCGTCCTTTGCCGGAATGTAAGCCAGTGAATGTACTGGAATATTGCAGAATGGAGTTAAATGCTGTGGAATGGAGTGGAATGGGTTGTAATGTGATGCAATAGAGGGTTACAGATTTTCGTAGGAACGAATGGAGCCTTCTTTGACAGAATCGAACACTGTAGAATGTTGTGGAATTTTGTGTAGTTAAGTTAAATTTTGTAGAATGGTGTAGAATCCGTGCAATGTGACACAATATAGAGTTGCTGAGTGGTCTAGAAGCAAATGGAGCTCACTATGATGGAATGGAATGCAACAGAACATGGTGATATGTTCAGGAATGGAGTGCAATATTGTGAAATGGACTGGAATCTTGTGTATTGTGAAGCAGTACAGTGTTCCTGATTGTTTTGCAAACGAATGGAGCCTTACTTGACAGAATGGAATGCAATAGAACGTGGTGGAATATTTTGGGATGTATTAGAATCTTGTAGAATTGAGTGGAATTTCATTTTATTTGATGCAGTAGACAGTCCTTAATGGATTGGAAGTGATTCGAGCCTTCTTTGTAGGAATGAGATGCAAAAGAACATAGTGGAACGTAGTGAAATGAAGGGGAGAGCTGTGGAATGGAGTGGAATGAGTTGTAATGTGACGCCATAGACGGTTCCTGAAAGTTTTGGAAAAGAGAGGATCTTTCTTTTCCAGAATGGAGCGCGATAGAACACGGTGGAGTGTTGTGGAATGGAGTTAAATCGGTTGAAATGTGACGCAGTACAGTTATCCGCACTGATTTCTAATCAAAGCAGCCTTGCTGGATGGACTCAAACGTAATAGAACGCGGTGGAATGTTGTGAAATGGAGTGTAATGGGATATAATGTGATGCAGTAGAGGGTTCCTGTGAGATTTTGTAGCGACTGGTGCCTTCTTTGTAACAGTGGAATGCCATAGAATGCAGTGGAATGATTTGAATAGAGTAAATTCTTGTGGATTCTTGTGGAATGGCTTCTGAAATGATTCAATTGGCTGCTCCTGAATGGTTTGGTAGCTGTGGGGCCTTCTTTTATATAATGGAATGCAATGGAGTGCGGTGGAATATGGCACAATAGAGAGCAATGCTGTGCTATTGAGTAGAACGTGGTGTAGTGTGACGCAACAGAGAGTTCCTGGGTTTGGATAAGAATGGTTCCTACTTTGTCAGAATTAAACTCAGTAGATCTTGTGGGAATATTGGGAGTGGAGTAAAAACTTGTGTAAGGGAATGGCTTATGAATGTACAGAATATGAAATTCAGTAATAGCTTGGAAACAAATAGAGTTTTCCTAGTAGAATGGAACACTACACTACCTGGTGGAATGATGTGGAATGGAGGGCAATGTTTTGCAATGGAGTGGAATCGGCGGTAGGGTGACATTATAAAGGTCTCCAGAGTGGTTTGGAAGCGGAATGGTGCCTCCCTTGGTGGAATGTAAACAAATGAAATTGCTGGAATATTGGGGAATGAAGTGAAATGTTGTTGAATGGAGGGGAATTTGGTGTACTGTGATGCCATAGAGTGTTACAAATTGTTTAGAAAACGAATGAGCACTGTTGAACAGAATGGAATGCTATAGAAGGTGGTGTGATTTTAGAATGCAGTGCAAAGTTTTGAATAGAGTAGAATCTTGTGGATTCGTGTGGAATGGCATCTCAATGATGCAATAGGCTGCTACTGAATGGTTTCGTAGCTATTGGGCCTTCTTTTACATAATGGAATGCAATGGAATGTGGTGTAATGTTGCACAATAGAGTGCAATGCGGTGCTAATGAGTAGAACGTGGTGAAGTGTGACGCAACAGAGAGTTCCTGGTTTGGATAAGAATGGTTCCTACTTTGTCAGAATGAAACTCAGTAGATCTTGTTGGAATATTGGGAATGGAGTAGAATCTTGTGGAAGGGAATGGCTTGTGAAGGTACAGAATACGAATTTCAGAATTTGCTTGGAAACAAATATAGCTTTCCTTTGCAGAATGGAACACTACAGTACGTGGTGGAACGTTGTGGAATGGAGGGCAATGTAGCTCAATGGAGTGGAATCGGCGGTAGGGTGACATTATAAAGGTCAACAGAGTGGTTTGGAAGCTGAACGGTTCCTCCCTTGGTGGAATGTAAACAAATGAAATTGCTGGAATATTGGGGAATGAAGTGAAATGTTGTTGAATGGAGAGGAATTTGGTGTACTGTGATGCCATAGAATGTTATAAATTGTTTAGGAAACGAATGAGCCCTTTTGAAGAGAATGGAATGCTATAGAACGTTGTGTGATTTTTTGGAGTTAACATCAATTTTTTAGATTGGTGTTGATTCGAGAGCAATGAGACATAGTATAGGGTTCCTGAGTAGTTTCGAAGCAAATGGAGCTCTCTTTGATGGAATTGAAGGCCACAAAATATGGTGGGATGTTCAGTAATGGATTGGAAAACTGTTAAATGGCCCGGAATAGTCTGTAATATGACGCAGAAGAGTGTTGCTCATTGTTTTCGAAAGGAATGGAGACTTATTTGACAGAATGGAATGCAATAGAACGTGGTGGCATGTTGTTTAATGGAGTAGATTCCTGTAGAACGGAGTGGAATGGCATTTGATGTGATGCAATAGACAGAACTTAATGTGTTGCAAGTGAACCTAAGCTTCTTTGTTGGATTGGAACAGAAAAGAATACAGTGGAATATTGCAAAATGAATTGGAGAGTTGTAGAATGGAGTGTAATGGGGTGTAATGTCACTCAATGGACGGTTCCTGATTTTTCCTTAAAACAGTATAGCCTTCTTTTGCAGAATGGAACGCGATAGGACACAGTGGACTACTGTGGTATAGGGTGCTATGTTGTTTAATTGTGTTGAATCGGTTGTAATGTGATGCAATAAATGTTTCTGGAGTGATTTGGAAGCGAATGCAGCCTTGCTGGATGGTATCGAACATAATAGAACGTGGTGGAATGTTGCGGAATAGACAGGAAGATTATGAAATATAGTGTAATGGGAGTAATGTGATGCAATAGGCGATTCCTGAGAGATCTTGTAGAGAACGGCGAATTCTTTGTAAGAACGGAATGCCATAGAGGGCAATGGAATGTTTGGAAAGGGTAGAATCTTGCGGAGTCATGTGCAATGGCATGTGAGTAGATGCAATAGGCTGCTCCTGAACGGATTGGAAGCTATGGAGCCTTCATTTACAGAACGGAATGCAATGGAATGTGCTGGAATGTTGCACAGTGGAGTGCAATGTGTGGTATTGGGTGGAACGTTGTGTAATGAGACTCAACAGAGAGTTCCTCGGTCTTTTGGAAACGAATGGTGCGTCCTTTGCCGGAATGTAAGCCAGCGAATGTACTGGAATATTGCAGAATGGAGTTAAATGCTGTGGAATGGAGTGGAATGGGTTGTAATGTGATGCAATAGAGGGTTACAGATTTTCGTAGGAACGAATGGAGCCTTCTTTGACAGAATCGAACACTATAGAATGTTGTGGAATTTTGTGTAGTTAAATTAAATTTTGTAGAATGGTGTAGAATCCGTGCAATGTGACACAATATAGAGTTGCTGAGTGGTCTAGAAGCAAATGGAGCTCACTTTAATGGAATGGAATGCTACAGAACATGGTGATATGTTCAGGAATGGAGTGCAATATTGTGAAATGGACTGGAATCTTGTGTATTGTGAAGCAGTACAGTGTTCCTGATTGTTTTGCAAACGAATGGAGCCTTACTTGACAGAATGGAATGCAATAGAACGTGGTGGAATATTTTGGGATGTATTAGAATCTTGTAGAATTGAGTGGAATTTCATTTTATTTGATGCAGTAGACAGTCCTTAATGGATTGGAAGTGATTCGAGCCTTCTTTGTAGGAATGAGATGCAAAAGAACATAGTGGAACGTAGTGAAATGAAGGGGAGAGCTGTGGAATGGAGTGGAATGTGTTGTAATGTGACGCCATAGACGGTTCCTGAAAGTTTTGGAAAAGAGAGGATCTTTCTTTTCCAGAATGGAGCGCGATAGAACACGGTGGAGTGTTGTGGAATGGAGTTAAATCGGTTGAAATGTGACGCAGTACAGTTATCCGCACTGATTTCTAATCAAAGCAGCCTTGCTGGATGGACTCAAACGTAATAGAACGCGGTGGAATGTTGTGAAATTGAGTGTAATGGAATATAATGTGATGCAGTAGAGGGTTCCTGTGAGATTTTGTAGCGACTGGTGCCTTCTTTGTAACAGTGGAATGCCATAGAATGCAGTGGAATGATTTGAATAGAGTAAATTCTTGCGGATTCTTGTGGAATGGCTTCTGAAATGATTCAATTGGCTGCTCCTGAATGGTTTGGTAGCTGTGGGGCCTTCTTTTATATAATGGAATGCAATGGAGTGTGGTGGAATATGGCACAATAGAGAGCAATGCTGTGCTATTGAGTAGAACGTGGTGTAGTGTGACGCAACAGAGAGTTCCTGGGTTTGGAGAAGAATGGTTCCTACTTTGTCAGAATGAAACTCAGTAGATCTTGTGTGAATATTGGGAGTGGAGTAAAAACTTGTGTAAGGGAATGGCTTATTAATGTACAGAATATGAAATTCAGTAATTGCTTGGAAACAAATAGAGTTTTCCTAGTAGAATGGAACACTACACTACCAGGTGGAATGATGTGGAATGGAGGGCAATGTTTTGCAATGGAGTGGAATCGGCGGTAGGGTGACATTATAAAGGTCTCCAGAGTGGTTTGGAAGCGGAATGGTGCCTCCCTTGGTGGAATGTAAACAAATGAAATTGCTGGAATATTGGGGAATGAAGTGAAATGTTGTTGAATGGAGGGGAATTTGGTGTACTGTGATGCCATAGAGTGTTACAAATTGTTTAGAAAACGAATGAGCACTGTTGAACAGAATGGAATGCTATAGAAGGTGGTGTGATTTTAGAATGCAGTGCAAAGTTTTGAATAGAGTAGAATCTTGTGGATTCGTGTGGAATGGCATCTCAATGATGCAATAGGCTGCTACTGAATGGTTTCGTAGCTATTGGGCCTTCTTTTACATAATGGAATGCAATGGAATGTGGTGTAATGTTGCACAATAGAGTGCAATGCGGTGCTAATGAGTAGAACGTGGTGAAGTGTGACGCAACAGAGAGTTCCTGGTTTGGATAAGAATGGTTCCTACTTTGTCAGAATGAAACTCAGTAGATCTTGTTGGAATATTGGGAATGGAGTAGAATCTTGTGGAAGGGAATGGCTTGTGAAGGTACAGAATACGAATTTCAGTATTTGCTTGGAAACAAATATAGCTTTCCTTTGCAGAAAGGAACACTACAGTACGTGGTGGAACGTTGTGGAATGGAGAGCAATATTTTGCAATGGAGTGGAATCGGCGGTAGGGTGACATTATAAAGGTCAACAGAGTGGTTTGGAAGCTGAACGGTTCCTCCCTTGTTGGAATGTAAACAAATGAAATTGCTGGAATATTGGGGAATGAAGTGAAATGTTGTTGAATGGAGAGGAATTTGGTGTACTGTGATGCCATAGAATGTTATAAATTGTTTAGGAAACGAATGAGCCCTTTTGAAGAGAATGGAATGCTATAGAACGTTGTGTGATTTTTTGGAGTTAACATCAATTTTTTAGATTGGTGTTGATTCGAGAGCAATGAGACATAGTATAGGGTTCCTGAGTGGTTTCGAAGCAAATGGAGCTCTCTTTGATGGAATTGAAGGCCACAAAATATGGTGGGATGTTCAGTAATGGATTGGAAAACTGTTAAATGGCCCGGAATAGTCTGTAATATGACGCAGAAGAGTGTTCCTCATTGTTTTCGAAAGGAATGGAGACTTATTTGACAGAATGGAATGCAATAGAACGTGGTGGCATGTTGTTTAATGGAGTAGATTCCTGTAGAACGGAGTGGAATGGCATTTAATGTGATGCAATAGACAGAACTTAATGTGTTGCAAGTGAACCTAAGCTTCTTTGTTGGATTGGAACAGAAAAGAATACAGTGGAATATTGCAAAATGAATTGGAGAGTTGTAGAATGGAGTGTAATGGGGTGTAATGTCACTCAATGGACGGTTCCTGATTTTTCCGGAAAACAGTATAGCCTTCTTTTGCAGAATGGAACGCGATAGGACACAGTGGACTACTGTGGTATGGGGTGCTATGTTGTTTAATTGTGTTGAATCGGTTGTAATGTGATGCAATAAATGTTTCTGGAGTGATTAGGAAGCGAATGCAGCCTTGCTGGATGGTATCGAACATAATAGAACGTGGTGGAATGTTGCGGAATAGAGAGGAAGATTATGAAATGTAGTGTAATGGGAGTAATGTGATGCAATAGGCGATTCCTGAGAGATCTTGTAGAGAACGGTGAATTCTTTGTAAGAACGGAATGCCATAGACGGCAATGGAATGTTTGGAAAGGGTAGAATCTTGTGGAATCATGTGCAATGGCATGTGAGTAGATGCAATAGGCTGCTCCTGAACGGATTGGAAGCTATGGAGCCTTCATTTACAGAACGGAATGCAATGGAATGTGCTGGAATGTTGCACAGTGGAGTGCAATGTGTGGTATTGGGTGGAACGTTGTGTAATGAGACTCAACAGAGAGTTCCTCGGTCTTTTGGAAACGAATGGTGCGTCCTTTGCCGGAATGTAAGCCAGTGAATGTACTGGAATATTGCAGAATGGAGTTAAATGCTGTGGAATGGAGTGGAATGGGTTGTAATGTGATGCAATAGAGGGTTACAGATTTTCGTAGGAACGAATGGAGCCTTCTTTGACAGAATCGAACACTATAGAATGTTGTGGAATTTTGTGTAGTTAAGTTAAATTTTGTAGAATGGTGTAGAATCCGTGCAATGTGACACAATATAGAGTTGCTGAGTGGTCTAGAAGCAAATGGAGCTCACTTTGATGGAATGGAATGCTACAGAACATGGTGATATGTTCAGGAATGGAGTGCAATATTGTGAAATGGACTGGAATCTTGTGTATTGTGAAGCAGTACAGTGTTCCTGATTGTTTTGCAAACGAATGGAGCCTTACTTGACAGAATGGAATGCAATAGAACGTGGTGGAATATTTTGGGATGTATTAGAATCTTGTAGAATTGAGTGGAATTTCATTTTATTTGATGCAGTAGACAGTCCTTAATGGATTGGAAGTGATTCGAGCCTTCTTTGTAGGAATGAGATGCAAAAGAACATAGTGGAACGTAGTGAAATGAAGGGGAGAGCTGTGGAATGGAGTGGAATGAGTTGTAATGTGACGCCATAGACGGTTCCTGAAAGTTTTGGAAAAGAGAGGATCTTTCTTTTCCAGAATGGAGCGCGATAGAACACGGTGGAGTGTTGTGGAATGGAGTTAAATCGGTTGAAATGTGACACAGTACAGTTATCCGCACTGATTTCTAATCAAAGCAGCCTTGCTGGATGGACTCAAACGTAATAGAACGCGGTGGAATGTTGTGAAATGGAGTGTAATGGGATATAATGTGATGCAGTAGAGGGTTCCTGTGAGATTTTGTAGCGACTGGTGCCTTCTTTGTAACAGTGGAATGCCATAGAATGCAGTGGAATGATTTGAATAGAGTAAATTCTTGTGGATTCTTGTGGAATGGCTTCTGAAATGATTCAATTGGCTGCTCCTGAATGGTTTGGTAGCTGTGGGGCCTTCTTTTATATAATGGAATGCAATGGAGTGCGGTGGAATATGGCACAATAGAGAGCAATGCTGTGCTATTGAGTAGAACGTGGTGTAGTGTGACGCAACAGAGAGTTCCTGGGTTTGGATAAGAATGGTTCCTACTTTGTCAGAATTAAACTCAGTAGATCTTGTGGGAATATTGGGAGTGGAGTAAAAACTTGGGTAAGGGAATGGCTTATGAATGTACAGAATATGAAATTCAGTAATAGCTTGGAAACAAATAGAGTTTTCCTAGTAGAATGGAACACTACACTACCTGGTGGAATGATGTGGAATGGAGGGCAATGTTTTGCAATGGAGTGGAATCGGCGGTAGGGTGACATTATAAAGGTCTCCAGAGTGGTTTGGAAGCGGAATGGTGCCTCCCTTGGTGGAATGTAAACAAATGAAATTGCTGGAATATTGGGGAATGAAGTGAAATGTTGTTGAATGGAGGGGAATTTGGTGTACTGTGATGCCATAGAGTGTTACAAATTGTTTAGAAAACGAATGAGCACTGTTGAACAGAATGGAATGCTATAGAAGGTGGTGTGATTTTAGAATGCAGTGCAAAGTTTTGAATAGAGTAGAATCTTGTCGATTCGTGTGGAATGGCATCTCAATGATGCAATAGGCTGCTACTGAATGGTTTCGTAGCTATTGGGCTTTCTTTTACATAATGGAATGCAATGGAATGTGGTGTAATGTTGCACAATAGAGTGCAATGCGGTGCTAATGAGTAGAACGTGGTGAAGTGTGACGCAACAGAGAGTTCCTGGTTTGGATAAGAATGGTTCCTACTTTGTCAGAATGAAACTCAGTAGATCTTGTTGGAATATTGGGAATGGAGTAGAATCTTGTGGAAGGGAATGGCTTGTGAAGGTACAGAATACGAATTTCAGAATTTGCTTGGAAACAAATATAGCTTTCCTTTGCAGAATGGAACACTACAGTACGTGGTGGAACGTTGTGGAATGGAGGGCAATGTAGCTCAATGGAGTGGAATCGGCGGTAGGGTGACATTATAAAGGTCAACAGAGTGGTTTGGAAGCTGAACGGTTCCTCCCTTGGTGGAATGTAAACAAATGAAATTGCTGGAATATTGGGGAATGAAGTGAAATGTTGTTGAATGGAGAGGAATTTGGTGTACTGTGATGCCATAGAATGTTATAAATTGTTTAGGAAACGAATGAGCCCTTTTGAAGAGAATGGAATGCTATAGAACGTTGTGTGATTTTTTGGAGTTAACATCAATTTTTTAGATTGGTGTTGATTCGAGAGCAATGAGACATAGTATAGGGTTCCTGAGTAGTTTCGAAGCAAATGGAGCTCTCTTTGATGGAATTGAAGGCCACAAAATATGGTGGGATGTTCAGTAATGGATTGGAAAACTGTTAAATGGCCCGGAATAGTCTGTAATATGACGCAGAAGAGTGTTGCTCATTGTTTTCGAAAGGAATGGAGACTTATTTGACAGAATGGAATGCAATAGAACGTGGTGGCATGTTGTTTAATGGAGTAGATTCCTGTAGAACGGAGTGGAATGGCATTTGATGTGATGCAATAGACAGAACTTAATGTGTTGCAAGTGAACCTAAGCTTCTTTGTTGGATTGGAACAGAAAAGAATACAGTGGAATATTGCAAAATGAATTGGAGAGTTGTAGAATGGAGTGTAATGGGGTGTAATGTCACTCAATGGACGGTTCCTGATTTTTCCTTAAAACAGTATAGCCTTCTTTTGCAGAATGGAACGCGATAGGACACAGTGGACTACTGTGGTATAGGGTGCTATGTTGTTTAATTGTGTTGAATCGGTTGTAATGTGATGCAATAAATGTTTCTGGAGTGATTTGGAAGCGAATGCAGCCTTGCTGGATGGTATCGAACATAATAGAACGTGGTGGAATGTTGCGGAATAGACAGGAAGATTATGAAATATAGTGTAATGGGAGTAATGTGATGCAATAGGCGATTCCTGAGAGATCTTGTAGAGAACGGCGAATTCTTTGTAAGAACGGAATGCCATAGAGGGCAATGGAATGTTTGGAAAGGGTAGAATCTTGCGGAGTCATGTGCAATGGCATGTGAGTAGATGCAATAGGCTGCTCCTGAACGGATTGGAAGCTATGGAGCCTTCATTTACAGAACGGAATGCAATGGAATGTGCTGGAATGTTGCACAGTGGAGTGCAATGTGTGGTATTGGGTGGAACGTTGTGTAATGAGACTCAACAGAGAGTTCCTCGGTCTTTTGGAAACGAATGGTGCGTCCTTTGCCGGAATGTAAGCCAGCGAATGTACTGGAATATTGCAGAATGGAGTTAAATGCTGTGGAATGGAGTGGAATGGGTTGTAATGTGATGCAATAGAGGGTTACAGATTTTCGTAGGAACGAATGGAGCCTTCTTTGACAGAATCGAACACTATAGAATGTTGTGGAATTTTGTGTAGTTAAATTAAATTTTGTAGAATGGTGTAGAATCCGTGCAATGTGACACAATATAGAGTTGCTGAGTGGTCTAGAAGCAAATGGAGCTCACTTTAATGGAATGGAATGCTACAGAACATGGTGATATGTTCAGGAATGGAGTGCAATATTGTGAAATGGACTGGAATCTTGTGTATTGTGAAGCAGTACAGTGTTCCTGATTGTTTTGCAAACGAATGGAGCCTTACTTGACAGAATGGAATGCAATAGAACGTGGTGGAATATTTTGGGATGTATTAGAATCTTGTAGAATTGAGTGGAATTTCATTTTATTTGATGCAGTAGACAGTCCTTAATGGATTGGAAGTGATTCGAGCCTTCTTTGTAGGAATGAGATGCAAAAGAACATAGTGGAACGTAGTGAAATGAAGGGGAGAGCTGTGGAATGGAGTGGAATGTGTTGTAATGTGACGCCATAGACGGTTCCTGAAAGTTTTGGAAAAGAGAGGATCTTTCTTTTCCAGAATGGAGCGCGATAGAACACGGTGGAGTGTTGTGGAATGGAGTTAAATCGGTTGAAATGTGACGCAGTACAGTTATCCGCACTGATTTCTAATCAAAGCAGCCTTGCTGGATGGACTCAAACGTAATAGAACGCGGTGGAATGTTGTGAAATTGAGTGTAATGGAATATAATGTGATGCAGTAGAGGGTTCCTGTGAGATTTTGTAGCGACTGGTGCCTTCTTTGTAACAGTGGAATGCCATAGAATGCAGTGGAATGATTTGAATAGAGTAAATTCTTGCGGATTCTTGTGGAATGGCTTCTGAAATGATTCAATTGGCTGCTCCTGAATGGTTTGGTAGCTGTGGGGCCTTCTTTTATATAATGGAATGCAATGGAGTGTGGTGGAATATGGCACAATAGAGAGCAATGCTGTGCTATTGAGTAGAACGTGGTGTAGTGTGACGCAACAGAGAGTTCCTGGGTTTGGATAAGAATGGTTCCTACTTTGTCAGAATGAAACTCAGTAGATCTTGTGTGAATATTGGGAGTGGAGTAAAAACTTGTGTAAGGGAATGGCTTATTAATGTACAGAATATGAAATTCAGTAATTGCTTGGAAACAAATAGAGTTTTCCTAGTAGAATGGAACACTACACTACCAGGTGGAATGATGTGGAATGGAGGGCAATGTTTTGCAATGGAGTGGAATCGGCGGTAGGGTGACATTATAAAGGTCTCCAGAGTGGTTTGGAAGCGGAATGGTGCCTCCCTTGGTGGAATGTAAACAAATGAAATTGCTGGAATATTGGGGAATGAAGTGAAATGTTGTTGAATGGAGGGGAATTTGGTGTACTGTGATGCCATAGAGTGTTACAAATTGTTTAGAAAACGAATGAGCACTGTTGAACAGAATGGAATGCTATAGAAGGTGGTGTGATTTTAGAATGCAGTGCAAAGTTTTGAATAGAGTAGAATCTTGTGGATTCGTGTGGAATGGCATCTCAATGATGCAATAGGCTGCTACTGAATGGTTTCGTAGCTATTGGGCCTTCTTTTACATAATGGAATGCAATGGAATGTGGTGTAATGTTGCACAATAGAGTGCAATGCGGTGCTAATGAGTAGAACGTGGTGAAGTGTGACGCAACAGAGAGTTCCTGGTTTGGATAAGAATGGTTCCTACTTTGTCAGAATGAAACTCAGTAGATCTTGTTGGAATATTGGGAATGGAGTAGAATCTTGTGGAAGGGAATGGCTTGTGAAGGTACAGAATACGAATTTCAGTATTTGCTTGGAAACAAATATAGTTTTCCTTTGCAGAAAGGAACACTACAGTACGTGGTGGAACGTTGTGGAATGGAGAGCAATATTTTGCAATGGAGTGGAATCGGCGGTAGGGTGACATTATAAAGGTCAACAGAGTGGTTTGGAAGCTGAACGGTTCCTCCCTTGTTGGAATGTAAACAAATGAAATTGCTGGAATATTGGGGAATGAAGTGAAATGTTGTTGAATGGAGAGGAATTTGGTGTACTGTGATGCCATAGAATGTTATAAATTGTTTAGGAAACGAATGAGCCCTTTTGAAGAGAATGGAATGCTATAGAACGTTGTGTGATTTTTTGGAGTTAACATCAATTTTTTAGATTGGTGTTGATTCGAGAGCAATGAGACATAGTATAGGGTTCCTGAGTGGTTTCGAAGCAAATGGAGCTCTCTTTGATGGAATTGAAGGCCACAAAATATGGTGGGATGTTCAGTAATGGATTGGAAAACTGTTAAATGGCCCGGAATAGTCTGTAATATGACGCAGAAGAGTGTTCCTCATTGTTTTCGAAAGGAATGGAGACTTATTTGACAGAATGGAATGCAATAGAACGTGGTGGCATGTTGTTTAATGGAGTAGATTCCTGTAGAACGGAGTGGAATGGCATTTAATGTGATGCAATAGACAGAACTTAATGTGTTGCAAGTGAACCTAAGCTTCTTTGTTGGATTGGAACAGAAAAGAATACAGTGGAATATTGCAAAATGAATTGGAGAGTTGTAGAATGGAGTGTAATGGGGTGTAATGTCACTCAATGGACGGTTCCTGATTTTTCCGGAAAACAGTATAGCCTTCTTTTGCAGAATGGAACGCGATAGGACACAGTGGACTACTGTGGTATGGGGTGCTATGTTGTTTAATTGTGTTGAATCGGTTGTAATGTGATGCAATAAATGTTTCTGGAGTGATTAGGAAGCGAATGCAGCCTTGCTGGATGGTATCGAACATAATAGAACGTGGTGGAATGTTGCGGAATAGAGAGGAAGATTATGAAATGTAGTGTAATGGGAGTAATGTGATGCAATAGGCGATTCCTGAGAGATCTTGTAGAGAACGGTGAATTCTTTGTAAGAACGGAATGCCATAGACGGCAATGGAATGTTTGGAAAGGGTAGAATCTTGTGGAATCATGTGCAATGGCATGTGAGTAGATGCAATAGGCTGCTCCTGAACGGATTGGAAGCTATGGAGCCTTCATTTACAGAACGGAATGCAATGGAATGTGCTGGAATGTTGCACAGTGGAGTGCAATGTGTGGTATTGGGTGGAACGTTGTGTAATGAGACTCAACAGAGAGTTCCTCGGTCTTTTGGAAACGAATGGTGCGTCCTTTGCCGGAATGTAAGCCAGTGAATGTACTGGAATATTGCAGAATGGAGTTAAATGCTGTGGAATGGAGTGGAATGGGTTGTAATGTGATGCAATAGAGGGTTACAGATTTTCGTAGGAACGAATGGAGCCTTCTTTGACAGAATCGAACACTATAGAATGTTGTGGAATTTTGTGTAGTTAAGTTAAATTTTGTAGAATGGTGTAGAATCCGTGCAATGTGACACAATATAGAGTTGCTGAGTGGTCTAGAAGCAAATGGAGCTCACTTTGATGGAATGGAATGCTACAGAACATGGTGATATGTTCAGGAATGGAGTGCAATATTGTGAAATGGACTGGAATCTTGTGTATTGTGAAGCAGTACAGTGTTCCTGATTGTTTTGCAAACGAATGGAGCCTTACTTGACGGAATGGAATGCAATAGAACGTGGTGGAATATTTTGGGATGTATTAGAATCTTGTAGAATTGAGTGGAATTTCATTTTATTTGATGCAGTAGACAGTCCTTAATGGATTGGAAGTGATTCGAGCCTTCTTTGTAGGAATGAGATGCAAAAGAACATAGTGGAACGTAGTGAAATGAAGGGGAGAGCTGTGGAATGGAGTGGAATGAGTTGTAATGTGACGCCATAGACGGTTCCTGAAAGTTTTGGAAAAGAGAGGATCTTTCTTTTCCAGAATGGAGCGCGATAGAACACGGTGGAGTGTTGTGGAATGGAGTTAAATCGGTTGAAATGTGACGCAGTACAGTTATCCGCACTGATTTCTAATCAAAGCAGCCTTGCTGGATGGACTCAAACGTAATAGAACGCGGTGGAATGTTGTGAAATGGAGTGTAATGGGATATAATGTGATGCAGTAGAGGGTTCCTGTGAGATTTTGTAGCGACTGGTGCCTTCTTTGTAACAGTGGAATGCCATAGAATGCAGTGGAATGATTTGAATAGAGTAAATTCTTGTGGATTCTTGTGGAATGGCTTCTGAAATGATTCAATTGGCTGCTCCTGAATGGTTTGGTAGCTGTGGGGCCTTCTTTTATATAATGGAATGCAATGGAGTGCGGTGGAATATGGCACAATAGAGAGCAATGCTGTGCTATTGAGTAGAACGTGGTGTAGTGTGACGCAACAGAGAGTTCCTGGGTTTGGATAAGAATGGTTCCTACTTTGTCAGAATTAAACTCAGTAGATCTTGTGGGAATATTGGGAGTGGAGTAAAAACTTGTGTAAGGGAATGGCTTATGAATGTACAGAATATGAAATTCAGTAATAGCTTGGAAACAAATAGAGTTTTCCTAGTAGAATGGAACACTACACTACCTGGTGGAATGATGTGGAATGGAGGGCAATGTTTTGCAATGGAGTGGAATCGGCGGTAGGGTGACATTATAAAGGTCTCCAGAGTGGTTTGGAAGCGGAATGGTGCCTCCCTTGGTGGAATGTAAACAAATGAAATTGCTGGAATATTGGGGAATGAAGTGAAATGTTGTTGAATGGAGGGGAATTTGGTGTACTGTGATGCCATAGAGTGTTACAAATTGTTTAGAAAACGAATGAGCACTGTTGAACAGAATGGAATGCTATAGAAGGTGGTGTGATTTTAGAATGCAGTGCAAAGTTTTGAATAGAGTAGAATCTTGTGGATTCGTGTGGAATGGCATCTCAATGATGCAATAGGCTGCTACTGAATGGTTTCGTAGCTATTGGGCCTTCTTTTACATAATGGAATGCAATGGAATGTGGTGTAATGTTGCACAATAGAGTGCAATGCGGTGCTAATGAGTAGAACGTGGTGAAGTGTGACGCAACAGAGAGTTCCTGGTTTGGATAAGAATGGTTCCTACTTTGTCAGAATGAAACTCAGTAGATCTTGTTGGAATATTGGGAATGGAGTAGAATCTTGTGGAAGGGAATGGCTTGTGAAGGTACAGAATACGAATTTCAGTATTTGCTTGGAAACAAATATAGTTTTCCTTTGCAGAAAGGAACACTACAGTACGTGGTGGAACGTTGTGGAATGGAGAGCAATATTTTGCAATGGAGTGGAATCGGCGGTAGGGTGACATTATAAAGGTCAACAGAGTGGTTTGGAAGCTGAACGGTTCCTCCCTTGTTGGAATGTAAACAAATGAAATTGCTGGAATATTGGGGAATGAAGTGAAATGTTGTTGAATGGAGAGGAATTTGGTGTACTGTGATGCCATAGAATGTTATAAATTGTTTAGGAAACGAATGAGCCCTTTTGAAGAGAATGGAATGCTATAGAACGTTGTGTGATTTTTTGGAGTTAACATCAATTTTTTAGATTGGTGTTGATTCGAGAGCAATGAGACATAGTATAGGGTTCCTGAGTGGTTTCGAAGCAAATGGAGCTCTCTTTGATGGAATTGAAGGCCACAAAATATGGTGGGATGTTCAGTAATGGATTGGAAAACTGTTAAATGGCCCGGAATAGTCTGTAATATGACGCAGAAGAGTGTTCCTCATTGTTTTCGAAAGGAATGGAGACTTATTTGACAGAATGGAATGCAATAGAACGTGGTGGCATGTTGTTTAATGGAGTAGATTCCTGTAGAACGGAGTGGAATGGCATTTAATGTGATGCAATAGACAGAACTTAATGTGTTGCAAGTGAACCTAAGCTTCTTTGTTGGATTGGAACAGAAAAGAATACAGTGGAATATTGCAAAATGAATTGGAGAGTTGTAGAATGGAGTGTAATGGGGTGTAATGTCACTCAATGGACGGTTCCTGATTTTTCCGGAAAACAGTATAGCCTTCTTTTGCAGAATGGAACGCGATAGGACACAGTGGACTACTGTGGTATGGGGTGCTATGTTGTTTAATTGTGTTGAATCGGTTGTAATGTGATGCAATAAATGTTTCTGGAGTGATTAGGAAGCGAATGCAGCCTTGCTGGATGGTATCGAACATAATAGAACGTGGTGGAATGTTGCGGAATAGAGAGGAAGATTATGAAATGTAGTGTAATGGGAGTAATGTGATGCAATAGGCGATTCCTGAGAGATCTTGTAGAGAACGGTGAATTCTTTGTAAGAACGGAATGCCATAGACGGCAATGGAATGTTTGGAAAGGGTAGAATCTTGTGGAATCATGTGCAATGGCATGTGAGTAGATGCAATAGGCTGCTCCTGAACGGATTGGAAGCTATGGAGCCTTCATTTACAGAACGGAATGCAATGGAATGTGCTGGAATGTTGCACAGTGGAGTGCAATGTGTGGTATTGGGTGGAACGTTGTGTAATGAGACTCAACAGAGAGTTCCTCGGTCTTTTGGAAACGAATGGTGCGTCCTTTGCCGGAATGTAAGCCAGTGAATGTACTGGAATATTGCAGAATGGAGTTAAATGCTGTGGAATGGAGTGGAATGGGTTGTAATGTGATGCAATAGAGGGTTACAGATTTTCGTAGGAACGAATGGAGCCTTCTTTGACAGAATCGAACACTATAGAATGTTGTGGAATTTTGTGTAGTTAAGTTAAATTTTGTAGAATGGTGTAGAATCCGTGCAATGTGACACAATATAGAGTTGCTGAGTGGTCTAGAAGCAAATGGAGCTCACTTTGATGGAATGGAATGCTACAGAACATGGTGATATGTTCAGGAATGGAGTGCAATATTGTGAAATGGACTGGAATCTTGTGTATTGTGAAGCAGTACAGTGTTCCTGATTGTTTTGCAAACGAATGGAGCCTTACTTGACGGAATGGAATGCAATAGAACGTGGTGGAATATTTTGGGATGTATTAGAATCTTGTAGAATTGAGTGGAATTTCATTTTATTTGATGCAGTAGACAGTCCTTAATGGATTGGAAGTGATTCGAGCCTTCTTTGTAGGAATGAGATGCAAAAGAACATAGTGGAACGTAGTGAAATGAAGGGGAGAGCTGTGGAATGGAGTGGAATGAGTTGTAATGTGACGCCATAGACGGTTCCTGAAAGTTTTGGAAAAGAGAGGATCTTTCTTTTCCAGAATGGAGCGCGATAGAACACGGTGGAGTGTTGTGGAATGGAGTTAAATCGGTTGAAATGTGACGCAGTACAGTTATCCGCACTGATTTCTAATCAAAGCAGCCTTGCTGGATGGACTCAAACGTAATAGAACGCGGTGGAATGTTGTGAAATGGAGTGTAATGGGATATAATGTGATGCAGTAGAGGGTTCCTGTGAGATTTTGTAGCGACTGGTGCCTTCTTTGTAACAGTGGAATGCCATAGAATGCAGTGGAATGATTTGAATAGAGTAAATTCTTGTGGATTCTTGTGGAATGGCTTCTGAAATGATTCAATTGGCTGCTCCTGAATGGTTTGGTAGCTGTGGGGCCTTCTTTTATATAATGGAATGCAATGGAGTGCGGTGGAATATGGCACAATAGAGAGCAATGCTGTGCTATTGAGTAGAACGTGGTGTAGTGTGACGCAACAGAGAGTTCCTGGGTTTGGATAAGAATGGTTCCTACTTTGTCAGAATTAAACTCAGTAGATCTTGTGGGAATATTGGGAGTGGAGTAAAAACTTGTGTAAGGGAATGGCTTATGAATGTACAGAATATGAAATTCAGTAATAGCTTGGAAACAAATAGAGTTTTCCTAGTAGAATGGAACACTACACTACCTGGTGGAATGATGTGGAATGGAGGGCAATGTTTTGCAATGGAGTGGAATCGGCGGTAGGGTGACATTATAAAGGTCTCCAGAGTGGTTTGGAAGCGGAATGGTGCCTCCCTTGGTGGAATGTAAACAAATGAAATTGCTGGAATATTGGGGAATGAAGTGAAATGTTGTTGAATGGAGGGGAATTTGGTGTACTGTGATGCCATAGAGTGTTACAAATTGTTTAGAAAACGAATGAGCACTGTTGAACAGAATGGAATGCTATAGAAGGTGGTGTGATTTTAGAATGCAGTGCAAAGTTTTGAATAGAGTAGAATCTTGTGGATTCGTGTGGAATGGCATCTCAATGATGCAATAGGCTGCTACTGAATGGTTTCGTAGCTATTGGGCCTTCTTTTACATAATGGAATGCAATGGAATGTGGTGTAATGTTGCACAATAGAGTGCAATGCGGTGCTAATGAGTAGAACGTGGTGAAGTGTGACGCAACAGAGAGTTCCTGGTTTGGATAAGAATGGTTCCTACTTTGTCAGAATGAAACTCAGTAGATCTTGTTGGAATATTGGGAATGGAGTAGAATCTTGTGGAAGGGAATGGCTTGTGAAGGTACAGAATACGAATTTCAGTATTTGCTTGGAAACAAATATAGCTTTCCTTTGCAGAAAGGAACACTACAGTACGTGGTGGAACGTTGTGGAATGGAGAGCAATATTTTGCAATGGAGTGGAATCGGCGGTAGGGTGACATTATAAAGGTCAACAGAGTGGTTTGGAAGCTGAACGGTTCCTCCCTTGTTGGAATGTAAACAAATGAAATTGCTGGAATATTGGGGAATGAAGTGAAATGTTGTTGAATGGAGAGGAATTTGGTGTACTGTGATGCCATAGAATGTTATAAATTGTTTAGGAAACGAATGAGCCCTTTTGAAGAGAATGGAATGCTATAGAATGTTGTGTGATTTTTTGGAGTTAACATCAATTTTTTAGATTGGTGTTGATTCGAGAGCAATGAGACATAGTATAGGGTTCCTGAGTGGTTTCGAAGCAAATGGAGCTCTCTTTGATGGAATTGAAGGCCACAAAATATGGTGGGATGTTCAGTAATGGATTGGAAAACTGTTAAATGGCCCGGAATAGTCTGTAATATGACGCAGAAGAGTGTTCCTCATTGTTTTCGAAAGGAATGGAGACTTATTTGACAGAATGGAATGCAATAGAACGTGGTGGCATGTTGTTTAATGGAGTAGATTCCTGTAGAACGGAGTGGAATGGCATTTAATGTGATGCAATAGACAGAACTTAATGTGTTGCAAGTGAACCTAAGCTTCTTTGTTGGATTGGAACAGAAAAGAATACAGTGGAATATTGCAAAATGAATTGGAGAGTTGTAGAATGGAGTGTAATGGGGTGTAATGTCACTCAATGGACGGTTCCTGATTTTTCCGGAAAACAGTATAGCCTTCTTTTGCAGAATGGAACGCGATAGGACACAGTGGACTACTGTGGTATGGGGTGCTATGTTGTTTAATTGTGTTGAATCGGTTGTAATGTGATGCAATAAATGTTTCTGGAGTGATTAGGAAGCGAATGCAGCCTTGCTGGATGGTATCGAACATAATAGAACGTGGTGGAATGTTGCGGAATAGAGAGGAAGATTATGAAATGTAGTGTAATGGGAGTAATGTGATGCAATAGGCGATTCCTGAGAGATCTTGTAGAGAACGGTGAATTCTTTGTAAGAACGGAATGCCATAGACGGCAATGGAATGTTTGGAAAGGGTAGAATCTTGTGGAATCATGTGCAATGGCATGTGAGTAGATGCAATAGGCTGCTCCTGAACGGATTGGAAGCTATGGAGCCTTCATTTACAGAACGGAATGCAATGGAATGTGCTGGAATGTTGCACAGTGGAGTGCAATGTGTGGTATTGGGTGGAACGTTGTGTAATGAGACTCAACAGAGAGTTCCTCGGTCTTTTGGAAACGAATGGTGCGTCCTTTGCCGGAATGTAAGCCAGTGAATGTACTGGAATATTGCAGAATGGAGTTAAATGCTGTGGAATGGAGTGGAATGGGTTGTAATGTGATGCAATAGAGGGTTACAGATTTTCGTAGGAACGAATGGAGCCTTCTTTGACAGAATCGAACACTATAGAATGTTGTGGAATTTTGTGTAGTTAAGTTAAATTTTGTAGAATGGTGTAGAATCCGTGCAATGTGACACAATATAGAGTTGCTGAGTGGTCTAGAAGCAAATGGAGCTCACTTTGATGGAATGGAATGCTACAGAACATGGTGATATGTTCAGGAATGGAGTGCAATATTGTGAAATGGACTGGAATCTTGTGTATTGTGAAGCAGTACAGTGTTCCTGATTGTTTTGCAAACGAATGGAGCCTTACTTGACGGAATGGAATGCAATAGAACGTGGTGGAATATTTTGGGATGTATTAGAATCTTGTAGAATTGAGTGGAATTTCATTTTATTTGATGCAGTAGACAGTCCTTAATGGATTGGAAGTGATTCGAGCCTTCTTTGTAGGAATGAGATGCAAAAGAACATAGTGGAACGTAGTGAAATGAAGGGGAGAGCTGTGGAATGGAGTGGAATGAGTTGTAATGTGACGCCATAGACGGTTCCTGAAAGTTTTGGAAAAGAGAGGATCTTTCTTTTCCAGAATGGAGCGCGATAGAACACGGTGGAGTGTTGTGGAATGGAGTTAAATCGGTTGAAATGTGACGCAGTACAGTTATCCGCACTGATTTCTAATCAAAGCAGCCTTGCTGGATGGACTCAAACGTAATAGAACGCGGTGGAATGTTGTGAAATGGAGTGTAATGGGATATAATGTGATGCAGTAGAGGGTTCCTGTGAGATTTTGTAGCGACTGGTGCCTTCTTTGTAACAGTGGAATGCCATAGAATGCAGTGGAATGATTTGAATAGAGTAAATTCTTGTGGATTCTTGTGGAATGGCTTCTGAAATGATTCAATTGGCTGCTCCTGAATGGTTTGGTAGCTGTGGGGCCTTCTTTTATATAATGGAATGCAATGGAGTGCGGTGGAATATGGCACAATAGAGAGCAATGCTGTGCTATTGAGTAGAACGTGGTGTAGTGTGACGCAACAGAGAGTTCCTGGGTTTGGATAAGAATGGTTCCTACTTTGTCAGAATTAAACTCAGTAGATCTTGTGGGAATATTGGGAGTGGAGTAAAAACTTGTGTAAGGGAATGGCTTATGAATGTACAGAATATGAAATTCAGTAATAGCTTGGAAACAAATAGAGTTTTCCTAGTAGAATGGAACACTACACTACCTGGTGGAATGATGTGGAATGGAGGGCAATGTTTTGCAATGGAGTGGAATCGGCGGTAGGGTGACATTATAAAGGTCTCCAGAGTGGTTTGGAAGCGGAATGGTGCCTCCCTTGGTGGAATGTAAACAAATGAAATTGCTGGAATATTGGGGAATGAAGTGAAATGTTGTTGAATGGAGGGGAATTTGGTGTACTGTGATGCCATAGAGTGTTACAAATTGTTTAGAAAACGAATGAGCACTGTTGAACAGAATGGAATGCTATAGAAGGTGGTGTGATTTTAGAATGCAGTGCAAAGTTTTGAATAGAGTAGAATCTTGTGGATTCGTGTGGAATGGCATCTCAATGATGCAATAGGCTGCTACTGAATGGTTTCGTAGCTATTGGGCTTTCTTTTACATAATGGAATGCAATGGAATGTGGTGTAATGTTGCACAATAGAGTGCAATGCGGTGCTAATGAGTAGAACGTGGTGAAGTGTGACGCAACAGAGAGTTCCTGGTTTGGATAAGAATGGTTCCTACTTTGTCAGAATGAAACTCAGTAGATCTTGTTGGAATATTGGGAATGGAGTAGAATCTTGTGGAAGGGAATGGCTTGTGAAGGTACAGAATACGAATTTCAGAATTTGCTTGGAAACAAATATAGCTTTCCTTTGTAGAATGGAACACTACAGTACGTGGTGGAACGTTGTGGAATGGAGAGCAATATTTTGCAATGGAGTGGAATCGGCGGTAGGGTGACATTATAAAGGTCAACAGAGTGGTTTGGAAGCTGAACGGTTCCTCCCTTGGTGGAATGTAAACAAATGAAATTGCTGGAATATTGGGGAATGAAGTGAAATGTTGTTGAATGGAGAGGAATTTGGTGTACTGTGATGCCATAGAATGTTATAAATTGTTTAGGAAACGAATGAGCCCTTTTGAAGAGAATGGAATGCTATAGAACGTTGTGTGATTTTTTGGAGTTAACATCAATTTTTTAGATTGGTGTTGATTCGAGAGCAATGAGACATAGTATAGGGTTCCTGAGTAGTTTCGAAGCAAATGGAGCTCTCTTTGATGGAATTGAAGGCCACAAAATATGGTGGGATGTTCAGTAATGGATTGGAAAACTGTTAAATGGCCCGGAATAGTCTGTAATATGACGCAGAAGAGTGTTGCTCATTGTTTTCGAAAGGAATGGAGACTTATTTGACAGAATGGAATGCAATAGAACGTGGTGGCATGTTGTTTAATGGAGTAGATTCCTGTAGAACGGAGTGGAATGGCATTTGATGTGATGCAATAGACAGAACTTAATGTGTTGCAAGTGAACCTAAGCTTCTTTGTTGGATTGGAACAGAAAAGAATACAGTGGAATATTGCAAAATGAATTGGAGAGTTGTAGAATGGAGTGTAATGGGGTGTATGTCACTCAATGGACGGTTCCTGATTTTTCCTTAAAACAGTATAGCCTTCTTTTGCAGAATGGAACGCGATAGGACACAGTGGACTACTGTGGTATAGGGTGCTATGTTGTTTAATTGTGTTGAATCGGTTGTAATGTGATGCAATAAATGTTTCTGGAGTGATTTGGAAGCGAATGCAGCCTTGCTGGATGGTATCGAACATAATAGAACGTGGTGGAATGTTGCGGAATAGACAGGAAGATTATGAAATGTAGTGTAATGGGAGTAATGTGATGCAATAGGCGATTCCTGAGAGATCTTGTAGAGAACGGCGAATTCTTTGTAAGAACGGAATGACATAGAGGGCAATGGAATGTTTGGAAAGGGTAGAATCTTGTGGAGTCATGTGCAATGGCATGTGAGTAGATGCAATAGGCTGCTCCTGAACGGATTGGAAGCTATGGAGCCTTCATTTACAGAACGGAATGCAATGGAATATGCTGGAATGTTGCACAGTGGAGTGCAATGTGTGGTATTGGGTGGAACGTTGTGTAATGAGACTCAACAGAGAGTTCCTCGGTCTTTTGGAAACGAATGGTGCGTATTTTGCCGGAATGTAAGCCAGTGAATGTACTGGAATATTGCAGAATGGAGTTAAATGCTGTGGAATGGAGTGGAATGTTGTGTAATGTGATGCAATAGAGGGTTACAGATTTTCGTAGGAACGAATGGAGCCTTCTTTGACAGAATCGAACACTATAGAATGTTGTGGAATTTTGTTTAGTTAAGTTAAATTTTGTAGAATGGTGTAGAATCCGTGCAATGTGACACAATATAGAGTTGCTGAGTGGTCTAGAAGCAAATGGAGCTCACTTTAATGGAATGGAATGCTACAGAACATGGTGATATGTTCAGGAATGGAGTGCAATATTGTGAAATGGACTGGAATCTTGTGTATTGTGAAGCAGTACAGTGTTCCTGATTGTTTTGCAAACGAATGGAGCCTTACTTGACGGAATGGAATGCAATAGAACGTGGTGGAATATTTTGGGATGTATTAGAATCTTGTAGAATTGAGTGGAATTTCATTTTATTTGATGCAGTAGACAGTCCTTAATGGATTGGAAGTGATTCGAGCCTTCTTTGTAGGAATGAGATGCAAAAGAACATAGTGGAACGTAGTGAAATGAAGGGGAGAGCTGTGGAATGGAGTGGAATGTGTTGTAATGTGACGCCATAGACGGTTCCTGAAAGTTTTGGAAAAGAGAGGATCTTTCTTTTCCAGAATGGAGCGCGATAGAACACGGTGGAGTGTTGTGGAATGGAGTTAAATCGGTTGAAATGTGACGCAGTACAGTTATCCGCACTGATTTCTAATCAAAGCAGCCTTGCTGGATGGACTCAAACGTAATAGAACGCGGTGGAATGTTGTGAAATTGAGTGTAATGGAATATAATGTGATGCAGTAGAGGGTTCCTGTGAGATTTTGTAGCGACTGGTGCCTTCTTTGTAACAGTGGAATGCCATAGAATGCAGTGGAATGATTTGAATAGAGTAAATTCTTGCGGATTCTTGTGGAATGGCTTCTGAAATGATTCAATTGGCTGCTCCTGAATGGTTTGGTAGCTGTGGGGCCTTCTTTTATATAATGGAATGCAATGGAGTGTGGTGGAATATGGCACAATAGAGAGCAATGCTGTGCTATTGAGTAGAACGTGGTGTAGTGTGACGCAACAGAGAGTTCCTGGGTTTGGAGAAGAATGGTTCCTACTTTGTCAGAATGAAACTCAGTAGATCTTGTGTGAATATTGGGAGTGGAGTAAAAACTTGTGTAAGGGAATGGCTTATGAATGTACAGAATATGAAATTCAGTAATTGCTTGGAAACAAAAAGAGTTTTCCTAGCAGAATGGAACACTACACTACCTGGTGGAATGATGTGGAATGGAGGGCAATGTTTTGCAATGGAGTGGAATCGGCGGTAGGGTGACATTATAAAGGTCTCCAGAGTGGTTTGGAAGCGGAATGGTGCCTCCCTTGGTGGAATGTAAACAAATGAAATTGCTGGAATATTGGGGAATGAAGTGAAATGTTGTTGAATGGAGGGGAATTTGGTGTACTGTGATGCCATAGAGTGTTACAAATTGTTTCGAAAACGAATGAGCACTGTTGAACAGAATGGAATGCTATAGAAGGTGGTGTGATTTTAGAATGCAGTGCAAAGTTTTGAATAGAGTAGAATCTTGTCGATTCGTGTGGAATGGCATCTCAATGATGCAATAGGCTGCTACTGAATGGTTTCGTAGCTATTGGGCCTTCTTTTACATAATGGAATGCAATGGAATGTGGTGTAATGTTGCACAATAGAGTGCAATGCGGTGCTAATGAGTAGAACGTGGTGAAGTGTGACGCAACAGAGAGTTCCTGGTTTGGATAAGAATGGTTCCTACTTTGTCAGAATGAAACTCAGTAGATCTTGTTGGAATATTGGGAATGGAGTAGAATCTTGTGGAAGGGAATGGCTTGTGAAGGTACAGAATACGAATTTCAGTATTTGCTTGGAAACAAATATAGCTTTCCTTTGCAGAATGGAACACTACAGTACGTGGTGGAACGTTGTGGAATGGAGAGCAATATTTTGCAATGGAGTGGAATCGGCGGTAGGGTGACATTATAAAGGTCAACAGAGTGGTTTGGAAGCTGAACGGTTCCTCCCTTGTTGGAATGTAAACAAATGAAATTGCTGGAATATTGGGGAATGAAGTGAAATGTTGTTGAATGGAGAGGAATTTGGTGTACTGTGATGCCATAGAATGTTATAAATTGTTTAGGAAACGAATGAGCCCTTTTGAAGAGAATGGAATGCTATAGAACGTTGTGTGATTTTTTGGAGTTAACATCAATTTTTTAGATTGGTGTTGATTCGAGAGCAATGAGACATAGTATAGGGTTCCTGAGTGGTTTCGAAGCAAATGGAGCTCTCTTTGATGGAATTGAAGGCCACAAAATATGGTGGGATGTTCAGTAATGGATTGGAAAACTGTTAAATGGCCCGGAATAGTCTGTAATATGACGCAGAAGAGTGTTCCTCATTGTTTTCGAAAGGAATGGAGACTTATTTGACAGAATGGAATGCAATAGAACGTGGTGGCATGTTGTTTAATGGAGTAGATTCCTGTAGAACGGAGTGGAATGGCATTTGATGTGATGCAATAGACAGAACTTAATGTGTTGCAAGTGAACCTAAGCTTCTTTGTTGGATTGGAACAGAAAAGAATACAGTGGAATATTGCAAAATGAATTGGAGAGTTGTAGAATGGAGTGTAATGGGGTGTAATGTCACTCAATGGACGGTTCCTGATTTTTCCGGAAAACAGTATAGCCTTCTTTTGCAGAATGGAACGCGATAGGACACAGTGGACTACTGTGGTATAGGGTGCTATGTTGTTTAATTGTGTTGAATCGGTTGTAATGTGATGCAATAAATGTTTCTGGAGTGATTAGGAAGCGAATGCAGCCTTGCTGGATGGTATCGAACATAATAGAACGTGGTGGAATGTTGCGGAATAGAGAGGAAGATTATGAAATGTAGTGTAATGGGAGTAATGTGATGCAATAGGCGATTCCTGAGAGATCTTGTAGAGAACGGCGAATTCTTTGTAAGAACGGAATGACATAGAGGGCAATGGAATGTTTGGAAAGGGTAGAATCTTGTGGAGTCATGTGCAATGGCATGTGAGTAGATGCAATAGGCTGCTCCTGAACGGATTGGAAGCTATGGAGCCTTCATTTACAGAACGGAATGCAATGGAATATGCTGGAATGTTGCACAGTGGAGTGCAATGTGTGGTATTGGGTGGAACGTTGTGTAATGAGACTCAACAGAGAGTTCCTCGGTCTTTTGGAAACGAATGTTGCGTATTTTGCCGGAATGTAAGCCAGTGAATGTACTGGAATATTGCAGAATGGAGTTAAATGCTGTGGAATGGAGTGGAATGGGGTGTAATGTGATGCAATAGAGGGTTACAGATTTTCGTAGGAACGAATGGAGCCTTCTTTGACAGAATCGAACACTATAGAATGTTGTGGAATTTTGTTTAGTTAAGTTAAATTTTGTAGAATGGTGTAGAATCCGTGCAATGTGACACAATATAGAGTTGCTGAGTGGTCTAGAAGCAAATGGAGCTCACTTTAATGGAATGGAATGCTACAGAACATGGTGATATGTTCAGGAATGGAGTGCAATATTGTGAAATGGACTGGAATCTTGTGTATTGTGAAGCAGTACAGTGTTCCTGATTGTTTTGCAAACGAATGGAGCCTTACTTGACGGAATGGAATGCAATAGAACGTGGTGGAATATTTTGGGATGTATTAGAATCTTGTAGAATTGAGTGGAATTTCATTTTATTTGATGCAGTAGACAGTCCTTAATGGATTGGAAGTGATTCGAGCCTTCTTTGTAGGAATGAGATGCAAAAGAACATAGTGGAACGTAGTGAAATGAAGGGGAGAGCTGTGGAATGGAGTGGAATGTGTTGTAATGTGACGCCATAGACGGTTCCTGAAAGTTTTGGAAAAGAGAGGATCTTTCTTTTCCAGAATGGAGCGCGATAGAACACGGTGGAGTGTTGTGGAATGGAGTTAAATCGGTTGAAATGTGACGCAGTACAGTTATCCGCACTGATTTCTAATCAAAGCAGCCTTGCTGGATGGACTCAAACGTAATAGAACGCGGTGGAATGTTGTGAAATTGAGTGTAATGGAATATAATGTGATGCAGTAGAGGGTTCCTGTGAGATTTTGTAGCGACTGGTGCCTTCTTTGTAACAGTGGAATGCCATAGAATGCAGTGGAATGATTTGAATAGAGTAAATTCTTGCGGATTCTTGTGGAATGGCTTCTGAAATGATTCAATTGGCTGCTCCTGAATGGTTTGGTAGCTGTGGGGCCTTCTTTTATATAATGGAATGCAATGGAGTGTGGTGGAATATGGCACAATAGAGAGCAATGCTGTGCTATTGAGTAGAACGTGGTGTAGTGTGACGCAACAGAGAGTTCCTGGGTTTGGAGAAGAATGGTTCCTACTTTGTCAGAATGAAACTCAGTAGATCTTGTGTGAATATTGGGAGTGGAGTAAAAACTTGTGTAAGGGAATGGCTTATTAATGTACAGAATATGAAATTCAGTAATTGCTTGGAAACAAAAAGAGTTTTCCTAGCAGAATGGAACACTACACTACCTGGTGGAATGATGTGGAATGGAGGGCAATGTTTTGCAATGGAGTGGAATCGGCGGTAGGGTGACATTATAAAGGTCTCCAGAGTGGTTTGGAAGCGGAATGGTGCCTCCCTTGGTGGAATGTAAACAAATGAAATTGCTGGAATATTGGGGAATGAAGTGAAATGTTGTTGAATGGAGGGGAATTTGGTGTACTGTGATGCCATAGAGTGTTACAAATTGTTTAGAAAACGAATGAGCACTGTTGAACAGAATGGAATGCTATAGAAGGTGGTGTGATTTTAGAATGCAGTGCAAAGTTTTGAATAGAGTAGAATCTTGTGGATTCGTGTGGAATGGCATCTCAATGATGCAATAGGCTGCTACTGAATGGTTTCGTAGCTATTGGGCCTTCTTTTACATAATGGAATGCAATGGAATGTGGTGTAATGTTGCACAATAGAGTGCAATGCGGTGCTAATGAGTAGAACGTGGTGAAGTGTGACGCAAAAGAGAGTTCCTGGTTTGGATAAGAATGGTTCCTACTTTGTCAGAATGAAACTCAGTAGATCTTGTTGGAATATTGGGAATGGAGTAGAATCTTGTGGAAGGGAATGGCTTGTGAAGGTACAGAATACGAATTTCAGTATTTGCTTGGAAACAAATATAGCTTTCCTTTGCAGAATGGAACACTACAGTACGTGGTGGAACGTTGTGGAATGGAGAGCAATATTTTGCAATGGAGTGGAATCGGCGGTAGGGTGACATTATAAAGGTCAACAGAGTGGTTTGGAAGCTGAACGGTTCCTCCCTTGTTGGAATGTAAACAAATGAAATTGCTGGAATATTGGGGAATGAAGTGAAATGTTGTTGAATGGAGAGGAATTTGGTGTACTGTGATGCCATAGAATGTTATAAATTGTTTAGGAAACGAATGAGCCCTTTTGAAGAGAATGGAATGCTATAGAACGTTGTGTGATTTTTTGGAGTTAACATCAATTTTTTAGATTGGTGTTGATTCGAGAGCAATGAGACATAGTATAGGGTTCCTGAGTGGTTTCGAAGCAAATGGAGCTCTCTTTGATGGAATTGAAGGCCACAAAATATGGTGGGATGTTCAGTAATGGATTGGAAAACTGTTAAATGGCCCGGAATAGTCTGTAATATGACGCAGAAGAGTGTTCCTCATTGTTTTCGAAAGGAATGGAGACTTATTTGACAGAATGGAATGCAATAGAACGTGGTGGCATGTTGTTTAATGGAGTAGATTCCTGTAGAACGGAGTGGAATGGCATTTAATGTGATGCAATAGACAGAACTTAATGTGTTGCAAGTGAACCTAAGCTTCTTTGTTGGATTGGAACAGAAAAGAATACAGTGGAATATTGCAAAATGAATTGGAGAGTTGTAGAATGGAGTGTAATGGGGTGTAATGTCACTCAATGGACGGTTCCTGATTTTTCCGGAAAACAGTATAGCCTTCTTTTGCAGAATGGAACGCGATAGGACACAGTGGACTACTGTGGTATAGGGTGCTATGTTGTTTAATTGTGTTGAATCGGTTGTAATGTGATGCAATAAATGTTTCTGGAGTGATTAGGAAGCGAATGCAGCCTTGCTGGATGGTATCGAACATAATAGAACGTGGTGGAATGTTGCGGAATAGAGAGGAAGATTATGAAATGTAGTGTAATGGGAGTAATGTGATGCAATAGGCGATTCCTGAGAGATCTTGTAGAGAACGGTGAATTCTTTGTAAGAACGGAATGCCATAGACGGCAATGGAATGTTTGGAAAGGGTAGAATCTTGTGGAATCATGTGCAATGGCATGTGAGTAGATGCAATAGGCTGCTCCTGAACGGATTGGAAGCTATGGAGCCTTCATTTACAGAACGGAATGCAATGGAATGTGCTGGAATGTTGCACAGTGGAGTGCAATGTGTGGTATTTTGTGGAACGTTGTGTAATGAGACTCAACAGAGAGTTCCTCGGTCTTTTGGAAACGAATGGTGCGTCCTTTGCCGGAATGTAAGCCAGTGAATGTACTGGAATATTGCAGAATGGAGTTAAATGCTGTGGAATGGAGTGGAATGGGTTGTAATGTGATGCAATAGAGGGTTACAAATTTTCGTAGGAACGAATGGAGCCTTCTTTGACAGAATCGAACACTATAGAATGTTGTGGAATTTTGTGTAGTTAAGTTAAATTTTGTAGAATGGTGTAGAATCCGTGCAATGTGACACAATATAGAGTTGCTGAGTGGTCTAGAAGCAAATGGAGCTCACTTTGATGGAATGGAATGCTACAGAACATGGTGATATGTTCAGGAATGGAGTGCAATATTGTGAAATGGACTGGAATCTTGTGTATTGTGAAGCAGTACAGTGTTCCTGATTGTTTTGCAAACGAATGGAGCCTTACTTGACAGAATGGAATGCAATAGAACGTGGTGGAATATTTTGGGATGTATTAGAATCTTGTAGAATTGAGTGTAATTTCATTTTATTTGATGCAGTAGACAGTCCTTAATGGATTGGAAGTGATTCGAGCCTTCTTTGTAGGAATGAGATGCAAAAGAACATAGTGGAACGTAGTGAAATGAAGGGGAGAGCTGTGGAATGGAGTGGAATGAGTTGTAATGTGACGCCATAGACGGTTCCTGAAAGTTTTGGAAAAGAGAGGATCTTTCTTTTCCAGAATGGAGCGCGATAGAACACGGTGGAGTGTTGTGGAATGGAGTTAAATCGGTTGAAATGTGACGCAGTACAGTTATCCGCACTGATTTCTAATCAAAGCAGCCTTGCTGGATGGACTCAAACGTAATAGAACGCGGTGGAATGTTGTGAAATTGAGTGTAATGGGATATAATGTGATGCAGTAGAGGGTTCCTGTGAGATTTTGTAGCGACTGGTGCCTTCTTTGTAACAGTGGAATGCCATAGAATGCAGTGGAATGATTTGAATAGAGTAAATTCTTGCGGATTCTTGTGGAATGGCTTCTGAAATGATTCAATTGGCTGCTCCTGAATGGTTTGGTAGCTGTGGGGCCTTCTTTTATATAATGGAATGCAATGGAGTGTGGTGGAATATGGCACAATAGAGAGCAATGCTGTGCTATTGAGTAGAACGTGGTGTAGTGTGACGCAACAGAGAGTTCCTGGGTTTGGAGAAGAATGGTTCCTACTTTGTCAGAATGAAACTCAGTAGATCTTGTGGGAATATTGGGAGTGGAGTAAAAACTTGTGTAAGGGAATGGCTTATGAATGTACAGAATATGAAATTCAGTAATTGCTTGGAAACAAATAGAGTTTTCCTAGTAGAATGGAACACTACACTACCTGGTGGAATGATGTGGAATGGAGGGCAATGTTTTGCAATGGAGTGGAATCGGCGGTAGGGTGACATTATAAAGGTCTCCAGAGTGGTTTGGAAGCGGAATGGTGCCTCCCTTGGTGGAATGTAAACAAATGAAATTGCTGGAATATTGGGGAATGAAGTGAAATGTTGTTGAATGGAGGGGAATTTGGTGTACTGTGATGCCATAGAGTGTTACAAATTGTTTCGAAAACGAATGAGCACTGTTGAACAGAATGGAATGCTATAGAAGGTGGTGTGATTTTAGAATGCAGTGCAAAGTTTTGAATAGAGTAGAATCTTGTCGATTCGTGTGGAATGGCATCTCAATGATGCAATAGGCTGCTACTGAATGGTTTCGTAGCTATTGGGCCTTCTTTTACATAATGGAATGCAATGGAATGTGGTGTAATGTTGCACAATAGAGTGCAATGCGGTGCTAATGAGTAGAACGTGGTGAAGTGTGACGCAACAGAGAGTTCCTGGTTTGGATAAGAATGGTTCCTACTTTGTCAGAATGAAACTCAGTAGATCTTGTTGGAATATTGGGAATGGAGTAGAATCTTGTGGAAGGGAATGGCTTGTGAAGGTACAGAATACGAATTTCAGTATTTGCTTGGAAACAAATATAGCTTTCCTTTGCAGAATGGAACACTACAGTACGTGGTGGAATGTTGTGGAATGGAGGGCAATGTAGCTCAATGGAGTGGAATCGGCGGTAGGGTGACATTATAAAGGTCAACAGAGTGGTTTGGAAGCTGAACGGTTCCTCCCTTGGTGGAATGTAAACAAATGAAATTGCTGGAATATTGGGGAATGAAGTGAAATGTTGTTGAATGGAGAGGAATTTGGTGTACTGTGATGCCATAGAATGTTATAAATTGTTTAGGAAACGAATGAGCCCTTTTGAAGAGAATGGAATGCTATAGAACGTTGTGTGATTTTTTGGAGTTAACATCAATTTTTTAGATTGGTGTTGATTCGAGAGCAATGAGACATAGTATAGGGTTCCTGAGTGGTTTCGAAGCAAATGGAGCTCTCATTGATGGAATTGAAGGCCAAAAAATATGGTGGGATGTTCAGTAATGGATTGGAAAACTGTTAAATGGCCCGGAATAGTCTGTAATATGACGCAGAAGAGTGTTCCTCATTGTTTTCGAAAGGAATGGAGACTTATTTGACAGAATGGAATGCAATAGAACGTGGTGGCATGTTGTTTAATGGAGTAGATTCCTGTAGAACGGAGTGGAATGGCATTTAATGTGATGCAATAGACAGAACTTAATGTGTTGCAAGTGAACCTAAGCTTCTTTGTTGGATTGGAACAGAAAAGAATACAGTGGAATATTGCAAAATGAATTGGAGAGTTGTAGAATGGAGTGTAATGGGGTGTAATGTCACTCAATGGACGGTTCCTGATTTTTCCGGAAAACAGTATAGCCTTCTTTTGCAGAATGGAACGCGATAGGACACAGTGGACTACTGTGGTATGGGGTGCTATGTTGTTTAATTGTGTTGAATCGTTTGTAATGTGATGCAATAAATGTTTCTGGAGTGATTTGGAAGCGAATGCAGCCTTGCTGGATGGTATCGAACATAATAGAACGTGGTGGAATGTTGCGGAATAGAGAGGAAGATTATGAAATGTAGTGTAATGGGAGTAATGTGATGCAATAGGCGATTCCTGAGAGATCTTGTAGAGAACGGCGAATTCTTTGTAAGAACGGAATGCCATAGAGGGCAATGGAATGTTTGGAAAGGGTAGAATCTTGTGGAGTCATGTGCAATGGCATGTGAGTAGATGCAATAGGCTGCTCCTGAACGGATTGGAAGCTATGGAGCCTTCATTTACAGAACGGAATGCAATGGATGTGCTGGAATGTTGCACAGTGGAGTGCAATCTGTGGTATTGGGTGGAACGTTGTGTAATGAGACTCAACAGAGAGTTCCTCGGTCTTTTGGAAACGAATGGTGCGTCCTTTGCCGGAATGTAAGCCAGTGAATGTACTGGAATATTGCAGAATGGAGTTAAATGCTGTGGAATGGAGTGGAATGGGTTGTAATGTGATGCAATAGAGGGTTACAGATTTTCGTAGGAACGAATGGAGCCTTCTTTGACAGAATCGAACACTATAGAATGTTGTGGAATTTTGTGTAGTTAAGTTAAATTTTGTAGAATGGTGTAGAATCCGTGCAATGTGACACAATATAGAGTTGCTGAGTGGTCTAGAAGCAAATGGAGCTCACTTTGATGGAATGGAATGCTACAGAACATGGTGATATGTTCAGGAATGGAGTGCAATATTGTGAAATGGACTGGAATCTTGTGTATTGTGAAGCAGTACAGTGTTCCTGATTGTTTTGCAAACGAATGGAGCCTTACTTGACAGAATGGAATGCAATAGAACGTGGTGGAATATTTTGGGATGTATTAGAATCTTGTAGAATTGAGTGGAATTTCATTTTATTTGATGCAGTAGACAGTCCTTAATGGATTGGAAGTGATTCGAGCCTTCTTTGTAGGAATGAGATGCAAAAGAACATAGTGGAACGTAGTGAAATGAAGGGGAGAGCTGTGGAATGGAGTGAAATGAGTTGTAATGTGACGCCATAGACGGTTCCTGAAAGTTTTGGAAAAGAGAGGATCTTTCTTTTCCAGAATGGAGCGCGATAGAACACGGTGGAGTGTTGTGGAATGGAGTTAAATCGGTTGAAATGTGACGCAGTACAGTTATCCGCACTGATTTCTAATCAAAGCAGCCTTGCTGGATGGACTCAAACGTAATAGAACGCGGTGGAATGTTGTGAAATTGAGTGTAATGGGATATAATGTGATGCAGTAGAGGGTTCCTGTGAGATTTTGTAGCGACTGGTGCCTTCTTTGTAACAGTGGAATGCCATAGAATGCAGTGGAATGATTTGAATAGAGTAAATTCTTGCGGATTCTTGTGGAATGGCTTCTGAAATGATTCAATTGGCTGCTCCTGAATGGTTTGGTAGCTGTGGGGCCTTCTTTTATATAATGGAATGCAATGGAGTGTGGTGGAATATGGCACAATAGAGAGCAATGCTGTGCTATTGAGTAGAACGTGGTGTAGTGTGACGCAACAGAGAGTTCCTGGGTTTGGAGAAGAATGGTTCCTACTTTGTCAGAATGAAACTCAGTAGATCTTGTGGGAATATTGGGAGTGGAGTAAAAACTTGTGTAAGGGAATGGCTTATGAATGTACAGAATCTGAAATTCAGTAATTGCTTGGAAACAAATAGAGTTTTCCTAGTAGAATGGAACACTACACTACCTGGTGGAATGATGTGGAATGGAGGGCAATGTTTTGCAATGGAGTGGAATCGGCGGTAGGGTGACATTATAAAGGTCTCCAGAGTGGTTTGGAAGCGGAATGGTGCCTCCCTTGGTGGAATGTAAACAAATGAAATTGCTGGAATATTGGGGAATGAAGTGAAATGTTGTTGAATGGAGGGGAATTTGGTGTACTGTGATGCCATAGAGTGTTACAAATTGTTTCGAAAACGAATGAGCACTGTTGAACAGAATGGAATGCTATAGAAGGTGGTGTGATTTTAGAATGCAGTGCAAAGTTTTGAATAGAGTAGAATCTTGTGGATTCGTGTGGAATGGCATCTCAATGATGCAATAGGCTGCTACTGAATGGTTTCGTAGCTATTGGGCCTTCTTTTACATAATGGAATGCAATGGAATGTGGTGTAATGTTGCACAATAGAGTGCAATGCGGTGCTAATGAGTAGAACGTGGTGAAGTGTGACGCAACAGAGAGTTCCTGGTTTGGATAAGAATGGTTCCTACTTTGTCAGAATGAAACTCAGTAGATCTTGTTGGAATATTGGGAATGGAGTAGAATCTTGTGGAAGGGAATGGCTTGTGAAGGTACAGAATACGAATTTCAGTATTTGCTTGGAAACAAATATAGCTTTCCTTTGCAGAATGGAACACTACAGTACGTGGTGGAATGTTGTGGAATGGAGGGCAATGTAGCTCAATGGAGTGGAATCGGCGGTAGGGTGACATTATAAAGGTCAACAGAGTGGTTTGGAAGCTGAACGGTTTCTCCCTTGGTGGAATGTAAACAAATGAAATTGCTGGAATATTGGGGAATGAAGGGAAATGTTGTTGAATGGAGAGGAATTTGGTGTACTGTGATGCCATAGAATGTTATAAATTGTTTAGGAAACGAATGAGCCCTTTCGAAGAGAATGGAATGCTATAGAACGTTGTGTGATTTTTTGGAGTTAACATCAATTTTTTAGATTGGTGTTGATTCGAGAGCAATGTGACATAGTATAGGGTTCCTGAGTGGTTTCGAAGCAAATGGAGCTCTCTTTGATGGAATTGAAGGCCACAAAATATGGTGAGATGTTCAGTAATGGATTGGAAAACTGTTAAATGGACCGGAATAGTCTGTAATATGACGCAGAAGAGTGTTCCTCATTGTTTTCGAAAGGATTGGAGACTTATTTGACAGAATGGAATGCAACAGAACATGGTGGCATGTTGTTTAATGGAGTAGATTCCTGTAGAACGGAGTGGAATGGCATTTGTTGTGATGCAATAGACAGCACTTAATGTGTTGCAAGTGAATCTAAGCTTCTTTGTTGGATTGGAACAGAAAAGAATACAGTGGAATATTGCAAAATGAATTGGACAGTTGTAGAATGGAGTGTAATGGGGTGTAATGTCACTCAATGGACGGTTCCTGATTTTTCCGGAAAACAGTATAGCCTTCTTTTGCAGAATGGAACGCGATAGGACACAGTGGACTACTGTGGTATGGGGTGCTATGTTGTTTAATTGTGTTGAATCGGTTGTAATGTGATGCAATAAATGTTTCTGGAGTGATTTGGAAGCGAATGCAGCCTTGCTGGATGGTATCGAACATAATAGAACGTGGTGGAATGTTGCGGAATAGAGAGGAAGATTATGAAATGTAGTGTAATGGGAGTAATGTGATGCAATAGGGGATTCCTGAGAGATCTTGTAGAGAACGGCGAATTCTTTGTAAGAACGGAATGCCATAGAGGGCAATGGAATGTTTGGAATGGGTAGAATCTTGTGGAATCATGTGCAATGGCATGTGAGTAGATGCAATAGGCTGCTCCTGAACGGATTGGAAGCTATGGAGCCTTCATTTACAGAACGGAATGCAATGGAATGTGCTGGAATGTTGCACAGTGGAGTGCAATGTGTGGTATTGGGTGGAACGTTGTGTAATGAGACTCAACAGAGAGTTCCTCGGTCTTTTGGAAACGAATGGTGCGTCCTTTGCCGGAATGTAAGCCAGTGAACGTACTGGAATATTGCAGAATGGAGTTAAATGCTGTGGAATGGAGTGGAATGGGTTGTAATGTGATGCAATAGAGGGTTACAGATTTTCGTAGGAACGAATGGAGCCTTCTTTGACAGAATCGAACACTATAGAATGTTGTGGAATTTTGTGAAGTTAAGTTAAATTTTGTAGAATGGTGTAGAATCCGTGCAATGTGACACAATATAGAGTTGCTGAGTGGTCTAGAAGCAAATGGAGCTCACTTTGATGGAATGGAATGCTACAGAACATAGTGATATGTTCAGGAATGGAGTGCAATATTGTGAAATGGACTGGAATCTTGTGTATTGTGAAGCAGTACAGTGTTCCTGATTGTTTTGCAAACGAATGGAGCCTTACTTGACAGAATGGAATGCAATAGAACGTGGTGGAATATTTTGGGATGTATTAGAATCTTGTAGAATTGAGTGGAATTTCATTTTATTTGATGCAGTAGACAGTCCTTAATGGATTGGAAGTGATTTGAGCCTTCTTTGTAGGAATGAGATGCAAAAGAACATAGTGGAACGTAGTGAAATGAAGGGGAGAGCTGTGGAATGGAGTGGAATGAGTTGTAATGTGACGCCATAGACGTTTCCTGAGAGTTTTGGAAAAGAGAGGATCTTTCTTTTCCAGAATGGAGCGCGATAGAACACGGTGGAGTGTTGTGGAATGGAGTTAAATCGGTTGAAATGTGACGCAGTACAGTTATCCGCACTGATTTCTAATCAAAGCAGCCTTGCTGGATGGACTCAAACGTAATAGAACGCGGTGGAATGTTGTGAAATGGAGTGTAATGGGATATAATGTGATGCAGTAGAGGGTTCCTGTGAGATTTTGTAGCGACTGGTGCCTTCTTTGTAACAGTGGAATGCCATAGAATGCAGTGGAATGATTTGAATAGAGTAAATTCTTGTGGATTCTTGTGGAATGGCTTCTGAAATGATTCAATTGGCTGCTCCTGAATGGTTTGGTAGCTGTGGGGCCTTCTTTTATATAATGGAATGCAATGGAGTGCGGTGGAATATGGCACAATAGAGAGCAATGCTGTGCTATTGAGTAGAACGTGGTGTAGTGTGACGCAACAGAGAGTTCCTGGGTTTGGAGAAGAATGGTTCCTACTTTGTCAGAATGAAACTCAGTAGATCTTGTGGGAATATTGGGAGTGGAGTAAAAACTTGTGTAAGGGAATGGCTTATGAATGTACAGAATCTGAAATTCAGTAATTGCTTGGAAACAAATAGAGTTTTCCTAGTAGAATGGAACACTACACTACCTGGTGGAATGATGTGGAATGGAGGGCAATGTTTTGCAATGGAGTGGAATCGGCGGTAGGGTGACATTATAAAGGTCTCCAGAGTGGTTTGGAAGCGGAATGGTGCCTCCCTTGGTGGAATGTAAACAAATGAAATTGCTGGAATATTGGGGAATGAAGTGAAATGTTGTTGAATGGAGGGGAATTTGGTGTACTGTGATGCCATAGAGTGTTACAAATTGTTTCGAAAACGAATGAGCACTGTTGAACAGAATGGAATGCTATAGAAGGTGGTGTGATTTTAGAATGCAGTGCAAAGTTTTGAATAGAGTAGAATCTTGTCGATTCGTGTGGAATGGCATCTCAATGATGCAATAGGCTGCTACTGAATGGTTTCGTAGCTATTGGGCCTTCTTTTACATAATGGAATGCAATGGAATGTGGTGTAATGTTGCACAATAGAGTGCAATGCGGTGCTAATGAGTAGAACGTGGTGAAGTGTGACGCAACAGAGAGTTCCTGGTTTGGATAAGAATGGTTCCTACTTTGTCAGAATGAAACTCAGTAGATCTTGTTGGAATATTGGGAATGGAGTAGAATCTTGTGGAAGGGAATGGCTTGTGAAGGTACAGAATACGAATTTCAGTATTTGCTTGGAAACAAATATAGCTTTCCTTTGCAGAATGGAACACTACAGTACGTGGTGGAATGTTGTGGAATGGAGGGCAATGTAGCTCAATGGAGTGGAATCGGCGGTAGGGTGACATTATAAAGGTCAACAGAGTGGTTTGGAAGCTGAACGGTTCCTCCCTTGGTGGAATGTAAACAAATGAAATTGCTGGAATATTGGGGAATGAAGGGAAATGTTGTTGAATGGAGAGGAATTTGGTGTACTGTGATGCCATAGAATGTTATAAATTGTTTAGGAAACGAATGAGCCCTTTCGAAGAGAATGGAATGCTATAGAACGTTGTGTGATTTTTTGGAGTTAACATCAATTTTTTAGATTGGTGTTGATTCGAGAGCAATGTGACATAGTATAGGGTTCCTGAGTGGTTTCGAAGCAAATGGAGCTCTCTTTGATGGAATTGAAGGCCACAAAATATGGTGAGATGTTCAGTAATGGATTGGAAAACTGTTAAATGGACCGGAATAGTCTGTAATATGACGCAGAAGAGTGTTCCTCATTGTTTTCGAAAGGATTGGAGACTTATTTGACAGAATGGAATGCAACAGAACATGGTGGCATGTTGTTTAATGGAGTAGATTCCTGTAGAACGGAGTGGAATGGCATTTGTTGTGATGCAATAGACAGCACTTAATGTGTTGCAAGTGAATCTAAGCTTCTTTGTTGGATTGGAACAGAAAAGAATACAGTGGAATATTGCAAAATGAATTGGACAGTTGTAGAATGGAGTGTAATGGGGTGTAATGTCACTCAATGGACGGTTCCTGATTTTTCCGGAAAACAGTATAGCCTTCTTTTGCAGAATGGAACGCGATAGGACACAGTGGACTACTGTGGTATGGGGTGCTATGTTGTTTAATTGTGTTGAATCGGTTGTAATGTGATGCAATAAATGTTTCTGGAGTGATTTGGAAGCGAATGCAGCCTTGCTGGATGGTATCGAACATAATAGAACGTGGTGGAATGTTGCGGAATAGAGAGGAAGATTATGAAATGTAGTGTAATGGGAGTAATGTGATGCAATAGGGGATTCCTGAGAGATCTTGTAGAGAACGGCGAATTCTTTGTAAGAACGGAATGCCATAGAGGGCAATGGAATGTTTGGAATGGGTAGAATCTTGTGGAATCATGTGCAATGGCATGTGAGTAGATGCAATAGGCTGCTCCTGAACGGATTGGAAGCTATGGAGCCTTCATTTACAGAACGGAATGCAATGGAATGTGCTGGAATGTTGCACAGTGGAGTGCAATGTGTGGTATTGGGTGGAACGTTGTGTAATGAGACTCAACAGAGAGTTCCTCGGTCTTTTGGAAACGAATGGTGCGTCCTTTGCCGGAATGTAAGCCAGTGAACGTACTGGAATATTGCAGAATGGAGTTAAATGCTGTGGAATGGAGTGGAATGGGTTGTAATGTGATGCAATAGAGGGTTACAGATTTTCGTAGGAACGAATGGAGCCTTCTTTGACAGAATCGAACACTATAGAATGTTGTGGAATTTTGTGAAGTTAAGTTAAATTTTGTAGAATGGTGTAGAATCCGTGCAATGTGACACAATATAGAGTTGCTGAGTGGTCTAGAAGCAAATGGAGCTCACTTTGATGGAATGGAATGCTACAGAACATGGTGATATGTTCAGGAATGGAGTGCAATATTGTGAAATGGACTGGAATCTTGTGTATTGTGAAGCAGTACAGTGTTCCTGATTGTTTTGCAAACGAATGGAGCCTTACTTGACAGAATGGAATGCAATAGAACGTGGTGGAATATTTTGGGATGTATTAGAATCTTGTAGAATTGAGTGGAATTTCATTTTATTTGATGCAGTAGACAGTCCATAATGGATTGGAAGTGATTCGAGCCTTCTTTGTAGGAATGAGATGCAAAAGAACATAGTGGAACGTAGTGAAATGAAGGGGAGAGCTGTGGAATGGAGTGGAATGAGTTGTAATGTGACGCCATAGACGTTTCCTGAGAGTTTTGGAAAAGAGAGGATCTTTCTTTTCCAGAATGGAGCGCGATAGAACACGGTGGAGTGTTGTGGAATGGAGTTAAATCGGTTGAAATGTGACGCAGTACAGTTATCCGCACTGATTTCTAATCAAAGCAGCCTTGCTGGATGGACTCAAACGTAATAGAACGCGGTGGAATGTTGTGAAATGGAGTGTAATGGGATATAATGTGATGCAGTAGAGGGTTCCTGTGAGATTTTGTAGCGACTGGTGCCTTCTTTGTAACAGTGGAATGCCATAGAATGCAGTGGAATGATTTGAATAGAGTAAATTCTTGTGGATTCTTGTGGAATGGCTTCTGAAATGATTCAATTGGCTGCTCCTGAATGGTTTGGTAGCTGTGGGGCCTTCTTTTATATAATGGAATGCAATGGAGTGCGGTGGAATATGGCACAATAGAGAGCAATGCTGTGCTATTGAGTAGAACGTGGTGTAGTGTGACGCAACAGAGAGTTCCTGGGTTTGGAGAAGAATGGTTCCTACTTTGTCAGAATTAAACTCAGTAGATCTTGTGGGAATATTGGGAGTGGAGTAAAAACTTGTGTAAGGGAATGGCTTATGAATGTACAGAATATGAAATTCAGTAATTGCTTGGAAACAAATAGAGTTTTCCTAGTAGAATGGAACACTACACTACCTGGTGGAATGATGTGGAATGGAGGGCAATGTTTTGCAATGGAGTGGAATCGGCGGTAGGGTGACATTATAAAGGTCTCCAGAGTGGTTTGGAAGCGGAATGGTGCCTCCCTTGGTGGAATGTAAACAAATGAAATTGCTGGAATATTGGGGAATGAAGTGAAATGTTGTTGAATGGAGGGGAATTTGGTGTACTGTGATGCCATAGAGTGTTACAAATTGTTTCGAAAACGAATGAGCACTGTTGAACAGAATGGAATGCTATAGAAGGTGGTGTGATTTTAGAATGCAGTGCAAAGTTTTGAATAGAGTAGAATCTTGTCGATTCGTGTGGAATGGCATCTCAATGATGCAATAGGCTGCTACTGAATGGTTTCGTAGCTATTGGGCCTTCTTTTACATAATGGAATGCAATGGAATGTGGTGTAATGTTGCACAATAGAGTGCAATGCGGTGCTAATGAGTAGAACGTGGTGAAGTGTGACGCAACAGAGAGTTCCTGGTTTGGATAAGAATGGTTCCTACTTTGTCAGAATGAAACTCAGTAGATCTTGTTGGAATATTGGGAATGGAGTAGAATCTTGTGGAAGGGAATGGCTTGTGAAGGTACAGAATACGAATTTCAGTATTTGCTTGGAAACAAATATAGCTTTCCTTTGCAGAATGGAACACTACAGTACGTGGTGGAATGTTGTGGAATGGAGGGCAATGTTTTGCAATGGAGTGGAATCGGCGGTAGGGTGACATTATAAAGGTCAACAGAGTGGTTTGGAAGCTGAACGGTTCCTCCCTTGGTGGAATGTAAACAAATGAAATTGCTGGAATATTGGGGAATGAAGGGAAATGTTGTTGAATGGAGAGGAATTTGGTGTACTGTGATGCCATAGAATGTTATAAATTGTTTAGGAAACGAATGAGCCCTTTTGAAGAGAATGGAATGCTATAGAACGTTGTGTGATTTTTTGGAGTTAACATCAATTTTTTAGATTGGTGTTGATTCGAGAGCAATGTGACATAGTATAGGGTTCCTGAGTGGTTTCGAAGCAAATGGAGCTCTCTTTGATGGAATTGAAGGCCACAAAATATGGTGAGATGTTCAGTAATGGATTGGAAAACTGTTAAATGGACAGGAATAGTCTGTAATATGACGCAGAAGAGTGTTCCTCATTGTTTTCGAAAGGAATGGAGACTTATTTGACAGAATGGAATGCAATAGAACGTGGTGGCATGTTGTTTAATGGAGTAGATTCCTGTAGAACGGAGTGGAATGGCATTTGATGTGATGCAATAGACAGCACTTAATGTGTTGCAAGTGAATCTAAGCTTCTTTGTTGGATTGGAACAGAAAAGAATACAGTGGAATATTGCAAAATGAATTGGACAGTTGTAGAATGGAGTGTAATGGGGTGTAATGTCACTCAATGGACGGTTCCTGATTTTTCCGGAAAACAGTATAGCCTTCTTTTGCAGAATGGAACGCGATAGGACACAGTGGACTACTGTGGTATGGGGTGCTATGTTGTTTAATTGTGTTGAATCGGTTGTAATGTGATGCAATAAATGTTTCTGGAGTGATTTGGAAGCGAATGCAGCCTTGCTGGATGGTATCGAACATAATAGAACGTGGTGGAATGTTGCGGAATAGAGAGGAAGATTATGAAATGTAGTGTAATGGGAGTAATGTGATGCAATAGGGGATTCCTGAGAGATCTTGTAGAGAACGGCGAATTCTTTGTAAGAACGGAATGCCATAGAGGGCAATGGAATGTTTGGAATGGGTAGAATCTTGTGGAATCATGTGCAATGGCATGTGAGTAGATGCAATAGGCTGCTCCTGAACGGATTGGAAGCTATGGAGCCTTCATTTACAGAACGGAATGCAATGGAATGTGCTGGAATGTTGCACAGTGGAGTGCAATGTGTGGTATTTGGTGGAACGTTGTGTAATGAGACTCAACAGAGAGTTCCTCGGTCTTTTGGAAACGAATGGTGCGTCCTTTGCCGGAATGTAAGCCAGTGAATGTACTGGAATATTGCAGAATGGAGTTAAATGCTGTGGAATGGAGTGGAATGGGTTGTAATGTGATGCAATAGAGGGTTACAGATTTTCGTAGGAACGAATGGAGCCTTCTTTGACAGAATCGAACACTATAGAATGTTGTGGAATTTTGTGTAGTTAAGTTAAATTTTGTAGAATGGTGTAGAATCCGTGCAATGTGACACAATATAGAGTTGCTGAGTGGTCTAGAAGCAAATGGAGCTCACTTTGATGGAATGGAATGCTACAGAACATGGTGATATGTTCAGGAATGGAGTGCAATATTGTGAAATGGACTGGAATCTTGTGTATTGTGAAGCAGTACAGTGTTCCTGATTGTTTTGCAAACGAATGGAGCCTTACTTGACAGAATGGAATGCAATAGAACGTGGTGGAATATTTTGGGATGTATTAGAATCTTGTAGAATTGAGTGGAATTTCATTTTATTTGATGCAGTAGACAGTCCATAATGGATTGGAAGTGATTCGAGCCTTCTTTGTAGGAATGAGATGCAAAAGAACATAGTGGAACGTAGTGAAATGAAGGGGAGAGCTGTGGAATGGAGTGGAATGAGTTGTAATGTGACGCCATAGACGGTTCCTGAAAGTTTTGGAAAAGAGAGGATCTTTCTTTTCCAGAATGGAGCGCGATAGAGCACGGTGGAGTGTTGTGGAATGGAGTTAAATCGGTTGAAATGTGACGCAGTACAGTTATCCGCACTGATTTCTAATCAAAGCAGCCTTGCTGGATGGACTCAAACGTAATAGAACGCGGTGGAATGTTGTGAAATGGAGTGTAATGGGATATAATGTGATGCAGTAGAGGGTTCCTGTGAGATTTTGTAGCGACTGGTGCCTTCTTTGTAACAGTGGAATGCCATAGAATGCAGTGGAATGATTTGAATAGAGTAAATTCTTGTGGATTCTTGTGGAATGGCTTCTGAAATGATTCAATTGGCTGCTCCTGAATGGTTTGGTAGCTGTGGGGCCTTCTTTTATATAATGGAATGCAATGGAGTGCGGTGGAATATGGCACAATAGAGAGCAATGCTGTGCTATTGAGTAGAACGTGGTGTAGTGTGACGCAACAGAGAGTTCCTGGGTTTGGAGAAGAATGGTTCCTACTTTGTCAGAATGAAACTCAGTAGATCTTGTGGGAATATTGGGAGTGGAGTAAAAACTTGTGTAAGGGAATGGCTTATGAATGTACAGAATATGAAATTCAGTAATTGCTTGGAAACAAATAGAGTTTTCCTAGTAGAATGGAACACTACACTACCTGGTGGAATGATGTGGAATGGAGGGCAATGTTTTGCAATGGAGTGGAATCGGCGGTAGGGTGACATTATAAAGGTCTCCAGAGTGGTTTGAAAGCGGAATGGTGCCTCCCTTGGTGGAATGTAAACAAATGAAATTGCTGGAATATTGGGGAATGAAGTGAAATGTTGTTGAATGGAGGGGAATTTGGTGTACTGTGATGCCATAGAGTGTTACAAATTGTTTCGAAAACGAATGAGCACTGTTGAACAGAATGGAATGCTATAGAAGGTGGTGTGATTTTAGAATGCAGTGCAAAGTTTTGAATAGAGTAGAATCTTGTCGATTCGTGTGGAATGGCATCTCAATGATGCAATAGGCTGCTACTGAATGGTTTCGTAGCTATTGGGCCTTCTTTTACATAATGGAATGCAATGGAATGTGGTGTAATGTTGCACAATAGAGTGCAATGCGGTGCTAATGAGTAGAACGTGGTGAAGTGTGACGCAACAGAGAGTTCCTGGTTTGGATAAGAATGGTTCCTACTTTGTCAGAATGAAACTCAGTAGATCTTGTTGGAATATTGGGAATGGAGTAGAATCTTGTGGAAGGGAATGGCTTGTGAAGGTACAGAATACGAATTTCAGTATTTGCTTGGAAACAAATATAGCTTTCCTTTGCAGAATGGAACACTACAGTACGTGGTGGAACGTTGTGGAATGGAGGGCAATGTTTTGCAATGGAGTGGAATCGGCGGTAGGGTGACATTATAAAGGTCAACAGAGTGGTTTGGAAGCTGAACGGTTCCTCCCTTGGTGGAATGTAAACAAATGAAATTGCTGGAATATTGGGGAATGAAGGGAAATGTTGTTGAATGGAGAGGAATTTGGTGTACTGTGATGCCATAGAATGTTATAAATTGTTTAGGAAACGAATGAGCCCTTTTGAAGAGAATGGAATGCTATAGAACGTTGTGTGATTTTTTGGAGTTAACATCAATTTTTTAGATTGGTGTTGATTCGAGAGCAATGTGACATAGTATAGGGTTCCTGAGTGGTTTCGAAGCAAATGGAGCTCTCTTTGATGGAATTGAAGGCCACAAAATATGGTGGGATGTTCAGTAATGGATTGGAAAACTGTTAAATGGCCCGGAATAGTCTGTAATATGACGCAGAAGAGTGTTGCTCATTGTTTTCGAAAGGAATGGAGACTTATTTGACAGAATTGAATGCAATAGAACGTGGTGGCATGTTGTTTAATGGAGTAGATTCCTGTAGAACGGAGTGGAATGGCATTTGATGTGATGCAATAGACAGAACTTAATGTGTTGCAAGTGAACCTAAGCTTCTTTGTTGGATTGGAACAGAAAAGAATACAGTGGAATATTGCAAAATGAATTGGAGGGTTGTAGAATGGAGTGTAATGGGGTGTATGTCACTCAATGGACGGTTCCTGATTTTTCCTTAAAACAGTATAGCCTTCTTTTGCAGAATGGAACGCGATAGGACACAGTGGACTACTGTGGTATAGGGTGCTATGTTGTTTAATTGTGTTGAATCGGTTGTAATGTGATGCAATAAATGTTTCTGGAGTGATTTGGAAGCGAATGCAGCCTTGCTGGATGGTATCGAACATAATAGAACGTGGTGGAATGTTGCGGAATAGAGAGGAAGATTATGAAATGTAGTGTAATGGGAGTAATGTGATGCAATAGGCGATTCCTGAGAGATCTTGTAGAGAACGGCGAATTCTTTGTAAGAACGGAATGACATAGAGGGCAATGGAATGTTTGGAAAGGGTAGAATCTTGTGGAGTCATGTGCAATGGCATGTGAGTAGATGCAATAGGCTGCTCCTGAACGGATTGGAAGCTATGGAGCCTTCATTTACAGAACGGAATGCAATGGAATATGCTGGAATGTTGCACAGTGGAGTGCAATGTGTGGTATTGGGTGGAACGTTGTGTAATGAGACTCAACAGAGAGTTCCTCGGTCTTTTGGAAACGAATGGTGCGTCCTTTGCCGGAATGTAAGCCAGTGAATGTACTGGAATATTGCAGAATGGAGTTAAATGCTGTGGAATGGAGTGGAATGGGTTGTAATGTGATGCAATAGAGGGTTACAGATTTTCGTAGGAACGAATGGAGCCTTCTTTGACAGAATCGAACACTATAGAATGTTGTGGAATTTTGTGTAGTTAAATTAAATTTTGTAGAATGGTGTAGAATCCGTGCAATGTGACACAATATAGAGTTGCTGAGTGGTCTAGAAGCAAATGGAGCTCACTTTAATGGAATGGAATGCTACAGAACATGGTGATATGTTCAGGAATGGAGTGCAATATTGTGAAATGGACTGGAATCTTGTGTATTGTGAAGCAGTACAGTGTTCCTGATTGTTTTGCAAACGAATGGAGCCTTACTTGACGGAATGGAATGCAATAGAACGTGGTGGAATATTTTGGGATGTATTAGAATCTTGTAGAATTGAGTGGAATTTCATTTTATTTGATGCAGTAGACAGTCCTTAATGGATTGGAAGTGATTCGAGCCTTCTTTGTAGGAATGAGATGCAAAAGAACATAGTGGAACGTAGTGAAATGAAGGGGAGAGCTGTGGAATGGAGTGGAATGTGTTGTAATGTGACGCCATAGACGGTTCCTGAAAGTTTTGGAAAAGAGAGGATCTTTCTTTTCCAGAATGGAGCGCGATAGAACACGGTGGAGTGTTGTGGAATGGAGTTAAATCGGTTGAAATGTGACGCAGTACAGTTATCCGCACTGATTTCTAATCAAAGCAGCCTTGCTGGATGGACTCAAACGTAATAGAACGCGGTGGAATGTTGTGAAATTGAGTGTAATGGAATATAATGTGATGCAGTAGAGGGTTCCTGTGAGATTTTGTAGCGACTGGTGCCTTCTTTGTAACAGTGGAATGCCATAGAATGCAGTGGAATGATTTGAATAGAGTAAATTCTTGCGGATTCTTGTGGAATGGCTTCTGAAATGATTCAATTGGCTGCTCCTGAATGGTTTGGTAGCTGTGGGGCCTTCTTTTATATAATGGAATGCAATGGAGTGTGGTGGAATATGGCACAATAGAGAGCAATGCTGTGCTATTGAGTAGAACGTGGTGTAGTGTGACGCAACAGAGAGTTCCTGGGTTTGGAGAAGAATGGTTCCTACTTTGTCAGAATGAAACTCAGTAGATCTTGTGTGAATATTGGGAGTGGAGTAAAAACTTGTGTAAGGGAATGGCTTATTAATGTACAGAATATGAAATTCAGTAATTGCTTGGAAACAAATAGAGTTTTCCTAGCAGAATGGAACACTACACTACCTGGTGGAATGATGTGGAATGGAGGGCAATGTTTTGCAAAGGAGTGGAATCGGCGGTAGGGTGACATTATAAAGGTCTCCAGAGTGGTTTGGAAGCGGAATGGTGCCTCCCTTGGTGGAATGTAAACAAATGAAATTGCTGGAATATTGGGGAATGAAGTGAAATGTTGTTGAATGGAGGGGAATTTGGTGTACTGTGATGCCATAGAGTGTTACAAATTGTTTCGAAAACGAATGAGCACTGTTGAACAGAATGGAATGCTATAGAAGGTGGTGTGATTTTAGAATGCAGTGCAAAGTTTTGAATAGAGTAGAATCTTGTGGATTCGTGTGGAATGGCATCTCAATGATGCAATAGGCTGCTACTGAATGGTTTCGTAGCTATTGGGCCTTCTTTTACATAATGGAATGCAATGGAATGTGGTGTAATGTTGCACAATAGAGTGCAATGCGGTGCTAATGAGTAGAACGTGGTGAAGTGTGACGCAACAGAGAGTTCCTGGTTTGGATAAGAATGGTTCCTACTTTGTCAGAATGAAACTCAGTAGATCTTGTTGGAATATTGGGAATGGAGTAGAATCTTGTGGAAGGGAATGGCTTGTGAAGGTACAGAATACGAATTTCAGTATTTGCTTGGAAACAAATATAGCTTTCCTTTGCAGAATGGAACACTACAGTACGTGGTGGAACGTTGTGGAATGGAGAGCAATATTTTGCAATGGAGTGGAATCGGCGGTAGGGTGACATTATAAAGGTCAACAGAGTGGTTTGGAAGCTGAACGGTTCCTCCCTTGTTGGAATGTAAACAAATGAAATTGCTGGAATATTGGGGAATGAAGTGAAATGTTGTTGAATGGAGAGGAATTTGGTGTACTGTGATGCCATAGAATGTTATAAATTGTTTAGGAAACGAATGAGCCCTTTTGAAGAGAATGGAATGCTATAGAACGTTGTGTGATTTTTTGGAGTTAACATCAATTTTTTAGATTGGTGTTGATTCGAGAGCAATGAGACATAGTATAGGGTTCCTGAGTGGTTTCGAAGCAAATGGAGCTCTCTTTGATGGAATTGAAGGCCACAAAATATGGTGGGATGTTCAGTAATGGATTGGAAAACTGTTAAATGGCCCGGAATAGTCTGTAATATGACGCAGAAGAGTGTTCCTCATTGTTTTCGAAAGGAATGGAGACTTATTTGACAGAATGGAATGCAATAGAACGTGGTGGCATGTTGTTTAATGGAGTAGATTCCTGTAGAACGGAGTGGAATGGCATTTAATGTGATGCAATAGACAGAACTTAATGTGTTGCAAGTGAACCTAAGCTTCTTTGTTGGATTGGAACAGAAAAGAATACAGTGGAATATTGCAAAATGAATTGGAGAGTTGTAGAATGGAGTGTAATGGGGTGTAATGTCACTCAATGGACGGTTCCTGATTTTTCCGGAAAACAGTATAGCCTTCTTTTGCAGAATGGAACGCGATAGGACACAGTGGACTACTGTGGTATAGGGTGCTATGTTGTTTAATTGTGTTGAATCGGTTGTAATGTGATGCAATAAATGTTTCTGGAGTGATTAGGAAGCGAATGCAGCCTTGCTGGATGGTATCGAACATAATAGAACGTGGTGGAATGTTGCGGAATAGAGAGGAAGATTATGAAATGTAGTGTAATGGGAGTAATGTGATGCAATAGGCGATTCCTGAGAGATCTTGTAGAGAACGGTGAATTCTTTGTAAGAACGGAATGCCATAGACGGCAATGGAATGTTTGGAAAGGGTAGAATCTTGTGGAATCATGTGCAATGGCATGTGAGTAGATGCAATAGGCTGCTCCTGAACGGATTGGAAGCTATGGAGCCTTCATTTACAGAACGGAATGCAATGGAATGTGCTGGAATGTTGCACAGTGGAGTGCAATGTGTGGTATTGGGTGGAACGTTGTGTAATGAGACTCAACAGAGAGTTCCTCGGTCTTTTGGAAACGAATGGTGCGTCCTTTGCCGGAATGTAAGCCAGTGAATGTACTGGAATATTGCAGAATGGAGTTAAATGCTGTGGAATGGAGTGGAATGGGTTGTAATGTGATGCAATAGAGGGTTACAGATTTTCGTAGGAACGAATGGAGCCTTCTTTGACAGAATCGAACACTATAGAATGTTGTGGAATTTTGTGTAGTTAAGTTAAATTTTGTAGAATGGTGTAGAATCCGTGCAATGTGACACAATATAGAGTTGCTGAGTGGTCTAGAAGCAAATGGAGCTCACTTTGATGGAATGGAATGCTACAGAACATGGTGATATGTTCAGGAATGGAGTGCAATATTGTGAAATGGACTGGAATCTTGTGTATTGTGAAGCAGTACAGTGTTCCTGATTGTTTTGCAAACGAATGGAGCCTTACTTGACAGAATGGAATGCAATAGAACGTGGTGGAATATTTTGGGATGTATTAGAATCTTGTAGAATTGAGTGGAATTTCATTTTATTTGATGCAGTAGACAGTCCTTAATGGATTGGAAGTGATTCGAGCCTTCTTTGTAGGAATGAGATGCAAAAGAACATAGTGGAACGTAGTGAAATGAAGGGGAGAGCTGTGGAATGGAGTGGAATGAGTTGTAATGTGACGCCATAGACGGTTCCTGAAAGTTTTGGAAAAGAGAGGATCTTTCTTTTCCAGAATGGAGCGCGATAGAACACGGTGGAGTGTTGTGGAATGGAGTTAAATCGGTTGAAATGTGACGCAGTACAGTTATCCGCACTGATTTCTAATCAAAGCAGCCTTGCTGGATGGACTCAAACGTAATAGAACGCGGTGGAATGTTGTGAAATTGAGTGTAATGGGATATAATGTGATGCAGTAGAGGGTTCCTGTGAGATTTTGTAGCGACTGGTGCCTTCTTTGTAACAGTGGAATGCCATAGAATGCAGTGGAATGATTTGAATAGAGTAAATTCTTGCGGATTCTTGTGGAATGGCTTCTGAAATGATTCAATTGGCTGCTCCTGAATGGTTTGGTAGCTGTGGGGCCTTCTTTTATATAATGGAATGCAATGGAGTGTGGTGGAATATGGCACAATAGAGAGCAATGCTGTGCTATTGAGTAGAACGTGGTGTAGTGTGACGCAACAGAGAGTTCCTGGGTTTGGAGAAGAATGGTTCCTACTTTGTCAGAATGAAACTCAGTAGATCTTGTGGGAATATTGGGAGTGGAGTAAAAACTTGTGTAAGGGAATGGCTTATGAATGTACAGAATATGAAATTCAGTAATTGCTTGGAAACAAATAGAGTTTTCCTAGTAGAATGGAACACTACACTACCTGGTGGAATGATGTGGAATGGAGGGCAATGTTTTGCAATGGAGTGGAATCGGCGGTAGGGTGACATTATAAAGGTCTCCAGAGTGGTTTGGAAGCGGAATGGTGCCTCCCTTGGTGGAATGTAAACAAATGAAATTGCTGGAATATTGGGGAATGAAGTGAAATGTTGTTGAATGGAGGGGAATTTGGTGTACTGTGATGCCATAGAGTGTTACAAATTGTTTCGAAAACGAATGAGCACTGTTGAACAGAATGGAATGCTATAGAAGGTGGTGTGATTTTAGAATGCAGTGCAAAGTTTTGAATAGAGTAGAATCTTGTCGATTCGTGTGGAATGGCATCTCAATGATGCAATAGGCTGCTACTGAATGGTTTCGTAGCTATTTAGCCTTCTTTTACATAATGGAATGCAATGGAATGTGGTGTAATGTTGCACAATAGAGTGCAATGCGGTGCTAATGAGTAGAACGTGGTGAAGTGTGACGCAACAGAGAGTTCCTGGTTTGGATAAGAATGGTTCCTACTTTGTCAGAATGAAACTCAGTAGATCTTGTTGGAATATTGGGAATGGAGTAGAATCTTGTGGAAGGGAATGGCTTGTGAAGGTACAGAATACGAATTTCAGTATTTGCTTGGAAACAAATATAGCTTTCCTTTGCAGAATGGAACACTACAGTACGTGGTGGAATGTTGTGGAATGGAGGGCAATGTAGCTCAATGGAGTGGAATCGGCGGTAGGGTGACATTATAAAGGTCAACAGAGTGGTTTGGAAGCTGAACGGTTCCTCCCTTGGTGGAATGTAAACAAATGAAATTGCTGGAATATTGGGGAATGAAGTGAAATGTTGTTGAATGGAGAGGAATTTGGTGTACTGTGATGCCATAGAATGTTATAAATTGTTTAGGAAACGAATGAGCCCTTTTGAAGAGAATGGAATGCTATAGAACGTTGTGTGATTTTTTGGAGTTAACATCAATTTTTTAGATTGGTGTTGATTCGAGAGCAATGAGACATAGTATAGGGTTCCTGAGTGGTTTCGAAGCAAATGGAGCTCTCTTTGATGGAATTGAAGGCCACAAAATATGGTGGGATGTTCAGTAATGGATTGGAAAACTGTTAAATGGCCCGGAATAGTCTGTAATATGACGCAGAAGAGTGTTCCTCATTGTTTTCGAAAGGAATGGAGACTTATTTGACAGAATGGAATGCAATAGAACGTGGTGGCATGTTGTTTAATGGAGTAGATTCCTGTAGAACGGAGTGGAATGGCATTTAATGTGATGCAATAGACAGAACTTAATGTGTTGCAAGTGAACCTAAGCTTCTTTGTTGGATTGGAACAGAAAAGAATACAGTGGAATATTGCAAAATGAATTGGAGAGTTGTAGAATGGAGTGTAATGGGGTGTAATGTCACTCAATGGACGGTTCCTGATTTTTCCGGAAAACAGTATAGCCTTCTTTTGCAGAATGGAACGCGATAGGACACAGTGGACTACTGTGGTATGGGGTGCTATGTTGTTTAATTGTGTTGAATCGTTTGTAATGTGATGCAATAAATGTTTCTGGAGTGATTTGGAAGCGAATGCAGCCTTGCTGGATGGTATCGAACATAATAGAACGTGGTGGAATGTTGCGGAATAGAGAGGAAGATTATGAAATGTAGTGTAATGGGAGTAATGTGATGCAATAGGCGATTCCTGAGAGATCTTGTAGAGAACGGCGAATTCTTTGTAAGAACGGAATGCCATAGAGGGCAATGGAATGTTTGGAAAGGGTAGAATCTTGTGGAGTCATGTGCAATGGCATGTGAGTAGATGCAATAGGCTGCTCCTGAACGGATTGGAAGCTATGGAGCCTTCATTTACAGAACGGAATGCAATGGATGTGCTGGAATGTTGCACAGTGGAGTGCAATGTGTGGTATTGGGTGGAACGTTGTGTAATGAGACTCAACAGAGAGTTCCTCGGTATTTTGGAAACGAATGGTGCGTCCTTTGCCGGAATGTAAGCCAGTGAATGTACTGGAATATTGCAGAATGGAGTTAAATGCTGTGGAATGGAGTGGAATGGGTTGTAATGTGATGCAATAGAGGGTTACAGATTTTCGTAGGAACGAATGGAGCCTTCTTTGACAGAATCGAACACTGTAGAATGTTGTGGAATTTTGTGTAGTTAAGTTAAATTTTGTAGAATGGTGTAGAATCCGTGCAATGTGACACAATATAGAGTTGCTGAGTGGTCTAGAAGCAAATGGAGCTCACTTTGATGGAATGGAATGCTACAGAACATGGTGATATGTTCAGGAATGGAGTGCAATATTGTGAAATGGACTGGAATCTTGTGTATTGTGAAGCAGTACAGTGTTCCTGATTGTTTTGCAAACGAATGGAGCCTTACTTGACAGAATGGAATGCAATAGAACGTGGTGGAATATTTTGGGATGTATTAGAATCTTGTAGAATTGAGTGGAATTTCATTTTATTTGATGCAGTAGACAGTCCTTAATGGATTGGAAGTGATTCGAGCCTTCTTTGTAGGAATGAGATGCAAAAGAACATAGTGGAACGTAGTGAAATGAAGGGGAGAGCTGTGGAATGGAGTGAAATGAGTTGTAATGTGACGCCATAGACGGTTCCTGAAAGTTTTGGAAAAGAGAGGATCTTTCTTTTCCAGAATGGAGCGCGATAGAACACGGTGGAGTGTTGTGGAATGGAGTTAAATCGGTTGAAATGTGACGCAGTACAGTTATCCGCACTGATTTCTAATCAAAGCAGCCTTGCTGGATGGACTCAAACGTAATAGAACGCGGTGGAATGTTGTGAAATGGAGTGTAATGGGATATAATGTGATGCAGTAGAGGGTTCCTGTGAGATTTTGTAGCGACTGGTGCCTTCTTTGTAACAGTGGAATGCCATAGAATGCAGTGGAATGATTTGAATAGAGTAAATTCTTGCGGATTCTTGTGGAATGGCTTCTGAAATGATTCAATTGGCTGCTCCTGAATGGTTTGGTAGCTGTGGGGCCTTCTTTTATATAATGGAATGCAATGGAGTGTGGTGGAATATGGCACAATAGAGAGCAATGCTGTGCTATTGAGTAGAACGTGGTGTAGTGTGACGCAACAGAGAGTTCCTGGGTTTGGAGAAGAATGGTTCCTACTTTGTCAGAATGAAACTCAGTAGATCTTGTGTGAATATTGGGAGTGGAGTAAAAACTTGTGTAAGGGAATGGCTTATGAATGTACAGAATCTGAAATTCAGTAATTGCTTGGAAACAAATAGAGTTTTCCTAGTAGAATGGAACACTACACTACCTGGTGGAATGATGTGGAATGGAGGGCAATGTTTTGCAATGGAGTGGAATCGGCAGTAGGGTGACATTATAAAGGTCTCCAGAGTGGTTTGGAAGCGGAATGGTGCCTCCCTTGGTGGAATGTAAACAAATGAAATTGCTGGAATATTGGGGAATGAAGTGAAATGTTGTTGAATGGAGGGGAATTTGGTGTACTGTGATGCCATAGAGTGTTACAAATTGTTTCGAAAACGAATGAGCACTGTTGAACAGAATGGAATGCTATAGAAGGTGGTGTGATTTTAGAATGCAGTGCAAAGTTTTGAATAGAGTAGAATCTTGTCGATTCGTGTGGAATGGCATCTCAATGATGCAATAGGCTGCTACTGAATGGTTTCGTAGCTATTGGGCCTTCTTTTACATAATGGAATGCAATGGAATGTGGTGTAATGTTGCACAATAGAGTGCAATGCGGTGCTAATGAGTAGAACGTGGTGAAGTGTGACGCAACAGAGAGTTCCTGGTTTGGATAAGAATGGTTCCTACTTTGTCAGAATGAAACTCAGTAGATCTTGTTGGAATATTGGGAATGGAGTAGAATCTTGTGGAAGGGAATGGCTTGTGAAGGTACAGAATACGAATTTCAGTATTTGCTTGGAAACAAATATAGCTTTCCTTTGCAGAATGGAACACTACAGTACGTGGTGGAATGTTGTGGAATGGAGGGCAATGTAGCTCAATGGAGTGGAATCGGCGGTAGGGTGACATTATAAAGGTCAACAGAGTGGTTTGGAAGCTGAACGGTTCCTCCCTTGGTGGAATGTAAACAAATGAAATTGCTGGAATATTGGGGAATGAAGGGAAATGTTGTTGAATGGAGAGGAATTTGGTGTACTGTGATGCCATAGAATGTTATAAATTGTTTAGGAAACGAATGAGCCCTTTCGAAGAGAATGGAATGCTATAGAACGTTGTGTGATTTTTTGGAGTTAACATCAATTTTTTAGATTGGTGTTGATTCGAGAGCAATGTGACATAGTATAGGGTTCCTGAGTGGTTTCGAAGCAAATGGAGCTCTCTTTGATGGAATTGAAGGCCACAAAATATGGTGAGATGTTCAGTAATGGATTGGAAAACTGTTAAATGGACCGGAATAGTCTGTAATATGACGCAGAAGAGTGTTCCTCATTGTTTTCGAAAGGATTGGAGACTTATTTGACAGAATGGAATGCAACAGAACATGGTGGCATGTTGTTTAATGGAGTAGATTCCTGTAGAACGGAGTGGAATGGCATTTGTTGTGATGCAATAGACAGCACTTAATGTGTTGCAAGTGAATCTAAGCTTCTTTGTTGGATTGGAACAGAAAAGAATACAGTGGAATATTGCAAAATGAATTGGACAGTTGTAGAATGGAGTGTAATGGGGTGTAATGTCACTCAATGGACGGTTCCTGATTTTTCCGGAAAACAGTATAGCCTTCTTTTGCAGAATGGAACGCGATAGGACACAGTGGACTACTGTGGTATGGGGTGCTATGTTGTTTAATTGTGTTGAATCGGTTGTAATGTGATGCAATAAATGTTTCTGGAGTGATTTGGAAGCGAATGCAGCCTTGCTGGATGGTATCGAACATAATAGAACGTGGTGGAATGTTGCGGAATAGAGAGGAAGATTATGAAATGTAGTGTAATGGGAGTAATGTGATGCAATAGGGGATTCCTGAGAGATCTTGTAGAGAACGGCGAATTCTTTGTAAGAACGGAATGCCATAGAGGGCAATGGAATGTTTGGAATGGGTAGAATCTTGTGGAATCATGTGCAATGGCATGTGAGTAGATGCAATAGGCTGCTCCTGAACGGATTGGAAGCTATGGAGCCTTCATTTACAGAACGGAATGCAATGGAATGTGCTGGAATGTTGCACAGTGGAGTGCAATGTGTGGTATTGGGTGGAACGTTGTGTAATGAGACTCAACAGAGAGTTCCTCGGTCTTTTGGAAACGAATGGTGCGTCCTTTGCCGGAATGTAAGCCAGTGAACGTACTGGAATATTGCAGAATGGAGTTAAATGCTGTGGAATGGAGTGGAATGGGTTGTAATGTGATGCAATAGAGGGTTACAAATTTTCGTAGGAACGAATGGAGCCTTCTTTGACAGAATCGAACACTATAGAATGTTGTGGAATTTTGTGAAGTTAAGTTAAATTTTGTAGAATGGTGTAGAATCCGTGCAATGTGACACAATATAGAGTTGCTGAGTGGTCTAGAAGCAAATGGAGCTCACTTTGATGGAATGGAATGCTACAGAACATGGTGATATGTTCAGGAATGGAGTGCAATATTGTGAAATGGACTGGAATCTTGTGTATTGTGAAGCAGTACAGTGTTCCTGATTGTTTTGCAAACGAATGGAGCCTTACTTGACAGAATGGAATGCAATAGAACGTGGTGGAATATTTTGGGATGTATTAGAATCTTGTAGAATTGAGTGGAATTTCATTTTATTTGATGCAGTAGACAGTCCTTAATGGATTGGAAGTGATTTGAGCCTTCTTTGTAGGAATGAGATGCAAAAGAACATAGTGGAACGTAGTGAAATGAAGGGGAGAGCTGTGGAATGGAGTGGAATGAGTTGTAATGTGACGCCATAGACGTTTCCTGAGAGTTTTGGAAAAGAGAGGATCTTTCTTTTCCAGAATGGAGCGCGATAGAACACGGTGGAGTGTTGTGGAATGGAGTTAAATCGGTTGAAATGTGACGCAGTACAGTTATCCGCACTGATTTCTAATCAAAGCAGCCTTGCTGGATGGACTCAAACGTAATAGAACGCGGTGGAATGTTGTGAAATGGAGTGTAATGGGATATAATGTGATGCAGTAGAGGGTTCCTGTGAGATTTTGTAGCGACTGGTGCCTTCTTTGTAACAGTGGAATGCCATAGAATGCAGTGGAATGATTTGAATAGAGTAAATTCTTGTGGATTCTTGTGGAATGGCTTCTGAAATGATTCAATTGGCTGCTCCTGAATGGTTTGGTAGCTGTGGGGCCTTCTTTTATATAATGGAATGCAATGGAGTGCGGTGGAATATGGCACAATAGAGAGCAATGCTGTGCTATTGAGTAGAACGTGGTGTAGTGTGACGCAACAGAGAGTTCCTGGGTTTGGAGAAGAATGGTTCCTACTTTGTCAGAATTAAACTCAGTAGATCTTGTGGGAATATTGGGAGTGGAGTAAAAACTTGTGTAAGGGAATGGCTTATGAATGTACAGAATATGAAATTCAGTAATTGCTTGGAAACAAATAGAGTTTTCCTAGTAGAATGGAACACTACACTACCTGGTGGAATGATGTGGAATGGAGGGCAATGTTTTGCAATGGAGTGGAATCGGCGGTAGGGTGACATTATAAAGGTCTCCAGAGTGGTTTGGAAGCGGAATGGTGCCTCCCTTGGTGGAATGTAAACAAATGAAATTGCTGGAATATTGGGGAATGAAGTGAAATGTTGTTGAATGGAGGGGAATTTGGTGTACTGTGATGCCATAGAGTGTTACAAATTGTTTCGAAAACGAATGAGCACTGTTGAACAGAATGGAATGCTATAGAAGGTGGTGTGATTTTAGAATGCAGTGCAAAGTTTTGAATAGAGTAGAATCTTGTCGATTCGTGTGGAATGGCATCTCAATGATGCAATAGGCTGCTACTGAATGGTTTCGTAGCTATTGGGCCTTCTTTTACATAATGGAATGCAATGGAATGTGGTGTAATGTTGCACAATAGAGTGCAATGCGGTGCTAATGAGTAGAACGTGGTGAAGTGTGACGCAACAGAGAGTTCCTGGTTTGGATAAGAATGGTTCCTACTTTGTCAGAATGAAACTCAGTAGATCTTGTTGGAATATTGGGAATGGAGTAGAATCTTGTGGAAGGGAATGGCTTGTGAAGGTACAGAATACGAATTTCAGTATTTGCTTGGAAACAAATATAGCTTTCCTTTGCAGAATGGAACACTACAGTACGTGGTGGAATGTTGTGGAATGGAGGGCAATGTTTTGCAATGGAGTGGAATCGGCGGTAGGGTGACATTATAAAGGTCAACAGAGTGGTTTGGAAGCTGAACGGTTCCTCCCTTGGTGGAATGTAAACAAATGAAATTGCTGGAATATTGGGGAATGAAGGGAAATGTTGTTGAATGGAGAGGAATTTGGTGTACTGTGATGCCATAGAATGTTATAAATTGTTTAGGAAACGAATGAGCCCTTTTGAAGAGAATGGAATGCTATAGAACGTTGTGTGATTTTTTGGAGTTAACATCAATTTTTTAGATTGGTGTTGATTCGAGAGCAATGTGACATAGTATAGGGTTCCTGAGTGGTTTCGAAGCAAATGGAGCTCTCTTTGATGGAATTGAAGGCCACAAAATATGGTGAGATGTTCAGTAATGGATTGGAAAACTGTTAAATGGACAGGAATAGTCTGTAATATGACGCAGAAGAGTGTTCCTCATTGTTTTCGAAAGGAATGGAGACTTATTTGACAGAATGGAATGCAATAGAACGTGGTGGCATGTTGTTTAATGGAGTAGATTCCTGTAGAACGGAGTGGAATGGCATTTGATGTGATGCAATAGACAGCACTTAATGTGTTGCAAGTGAATCTAAGCTTCTTTGTTGGATTGGAACAGAAAAGAATACAGTGGAATATTGCAAAATGAATTGGAGAGTTGTAGAATGGAGTGTAATGGGGTGTAATGTCACTCAATGGACGGTTCCTGATTTTTCCGGAAAACAGTATAGCCTTCTTTTGCAGAATGGAACGCGATAGGACACAGTGGACTACTGTGGTATGGGGTGCTATGTTGTTTAATTGTGTTGAATCGTTTGTAATGTGATGCAATAAATGTTTCTGGAGTGATTTGGAAGCGAATGCAGCCTTGCTGGATGGTATCGAACATAATAGAACGTGGTGGAATGTTGCGGAATAGAGAGGAAGATTATGAAATGTAGTGTAATGGGAGTAATGTGATGCAATAGGCGATTCCTGAGAGATCTTGTAGAGAACGGCGAATTCTTTGTAAGAACGGAATGCCATAGAGGGCAATGGAATGTTTGGAAAGGGTAGAATCTTGTGGAGTCATGTGCAATGGCATGTGAGTAGATGCAATAGGCTGCTCCTGAACGGATTGGAAGCTATGGAGCCTTCATTTACAGAACGGAATGCAATGGATGTGCTGGAATGTTGCACAGTGGAGTGCAATGTGTGGTATTGGGTGGAACGTTGTGTAATGAGACTCAACAGAGAGTTCCTCGGTATTTTGGAAACGAATGGTGCGTCCTTTGCCGGAATGTAAGCCAGTGAATGTACTGGAATATTGCAGAATGGAGTTAAATGCTGTGGAATGGAGTGGAATGGGTTGTAATGTGATGCAATAGAGGGTTACAGATTTTCGTAGGAACGAATGGAGCCTTCTTTGACAGAATCGAACACTATAGAATGTTGTGGAATTTTGTGTAGTTAAGTTAAATTTTGTAGAATGGTGTAGAATCCGTGCAATGTGACACAATATAGAGTTGCTGAGTGGTCTAGAAGCAAATGGAGCTCACTTTGATGGAATGGAATGCTACAGAACATGGTGATATGTTCAGGAATGGAGTGCAATATTGTGAAATGGACTGGAATCTTGTGTATTGTGAAGCAGTACAGTGTTCCTGATTGTTTTGCAAACGAATGGAGCCTTACTTGACAGAATGGAATGCAATAGAACGTGGTGGAATATTTTGGGATGTATTAGAATCTTGTAGAATTGAGTGGAATTTCATTTTATTTGATGCAGTAGACAGTCCTTAATGGATTGGAAGTGATTCGAGCCTTCTTTGTAGGAATGAGATGCAAAAGAACATAGTGGAACGTAGTGAAATGAAGGGGAGAGCTGTGGAATGGAGTGAAATGAGTTGTAATGTGACGCCATAGACGGTTCCTGAAAGTTTTGGAAAAGAGAGGATCTTTCTTTTCCAGAATGGAGCGCGATAGAACACGGTGGAGTGTTGTGGAATGGAGTTAAATCGGTTGAAATGTGACGCAGTACAGTTATCCGCACTGATTTCTAATCAAAGCAGCCTTGCTGGATGGACTCAAACGTAATAGAACGCGGTGGAATGTTGTGAAATGGAGTGTAATGGGATATAATGTGATGCAGTAGAGGGTTCCTGTGAGATTTTGTAGCGACTGGTGCCTTCTTTGTAACAGTGGAATGCCATAGAATGCAGTGGAATGATTTGAATAGAGTAAATTCTTGCGGATTCTTGTGGAATGGCTTCTGAAATGATTCAATTGGCTGCTCCTGAATGGTTTGGTAGCTGTGGGGCCTTCTTTTATAGAATGGAATGCAATGGAGTGTGGTGGAATATGGCACAATAGAGAGCAATGCTGTGCTATTGAGTAGAACGTGGTGTAGTGTGACGCAACAGAGAGTTCCTGGGTTTGGAGAAGAATGGTTCCTACTTTGTCAGAATGAAACTCAGTAGATCTTGTGTGAATATTGGGAGTGGAGTAAAAACTTGTGTAAGGGAATGGCTTATGAATGTACAGAATCTGAAATTCAGTAATTGCTTGGAAACAAATAGAGTTTTCCTAGTAGAATGGAACACTACACTACCTGGTGGAATGATGTGGAATGGAGGGCAATGTTTTGCAATGGAGTGGAATCGGCAGTAGGGTGACATTATAAAGGTCTCCAGAGTGGTTTGGAAGCGGAATGGTGCCTCCCTTGGTGGAATGTAAACAAATGAAATTGCTGGAATATTGGGGAATGAAGTGAAATGTTGTTGAATGGAGGGGAATTTGGTGTACTGTGATGCCATAGAGTGTTACAAATTGTTTCGAAAACGAATGAGCACTGTTGAACAGAATGGAATGCTATAGAAGGTGGTGTGATTTTAGAATGCAGTGCAAAGTTTTGAATAGAGTAGAATCTTGTCGATTCGTGTGGAATGGCATCTCAATGATGCAATAGGCTGCTACTGAATGGTTTCGTAGCTATTGGGCCTTCTTTTACATAATGGAATGCAATGGAATGTGGTGTAATGTTGCACAATAGAGTGCAATGCGGTGCTAATGAGTAGAACGTGGTGAAGTGTGACGCAACAGAGAGTTCCTGGTTTGGATAAGAATGGTTCCTACTTTGTCAGAATGAAACTCAGTAGATCTTGTTGGAATATTGGGAATGGAGTAGAATCTTGTGGAAGGGAATGGCTTGTGAAGGTACAGAATACGAATTTCAGTATTTGCTTGGAAACAAATATAGCTTTCCTTTGCAGAATGGAACACTACAGTACGTGGTGGAATGTTGTGGAATGGAGGGCAATGTAGCTCAATGGAGTGGAATCGGCGGTAGGGTGACATTATAAAGGTCAACAGAGTGGTTTGGAAGCTGAACGGTTCCTCCCTTGGTGGAATGTAAACAAATGAAATTGCTGGAATATTGGGGAATGAAGGGAAATGTTGTTGAATGGAGAGGAATTTGGTGTACTGTGATGCCATAGAATGTTATAAATTGTTTAGGAAACGAATGAGCCCTTTCGAAGAGAATGGAATGCTATAGAACGTTGTGTGATTTTTTGGAGTTAACATCAATTTTTTAGATTGGTGTTGATTCGAGAGCAATGTGACATAGTATAGGGTTCCTGAGTGGTTTCGAAGCAAATGGAGCTCTCTTTGATGGAATTGAAGGCCACAAAATATGGTGAGATGTTCAGTAATGGATTGGAAAACTGTTAAATGGACCGGAATAGTCTGTAATATGACGCAGAAGAGTGTTCCTCATTGTTTTCGAAAGGATTGGAGACTTATTTGACAGAATGGAATGCAACAGAACATGGTGGCATGTTGTTTAATGGAGTAGATTCCTGTAGAACGGAGTGGAATGGCATTTGTTGTGATGCAATAGACAGCACTTAATGTGTTGCAAGTGAATCTAAGCTTCTTTGTTGGATTGGAACAGAAAAGAATACAGTGGAATATTGCAAAATGAATTGGACAGTTGTAGAATGGAGTGTAATGGGGTGTAATGTCACTCAATGGACGGTTCCTGATTTTTCCGGAAAACAGTATAGCCTTCTTTTGCAGAATGGAACGCGATAGGACACAGTGGACTACTGTGGTATGGGGTGCTATGTTGTTTAATTGTGTTGAATCGGTTGTAATGTGATGCAATAAATGTTTCTGGAGTGATTTGGAAGCGAATGCAGCCTTGCTGGATGGTATCGAACATAATAGAACGTGGTGGAATGTTGCGGAATAGAGAGGAAGATTATGAAATGTAGTGTAATGGGAGTAATGTGATGCAATAGGGGATTCCTGAGAGATCTTGTAGAGAACGGCGAATTCTTTGTAAGAACGGAATGCCATAGAGGGCAATGGAATGTTTGGAATGGGTAGAATCTTGTGGAATCATGTGCAATGGCATGTGAGTAGATGCAATAGGCTGCTCCTGAACGGATTGGAAGCTATGGAGCCTTCATTTACAGAACGGAATGCAATGGAATGTGCTGGAATGTTGCACAGTGGAGTGCAATGTGTGGTATTGGGTGGAACGTTGTGTAATGAGACTCAACAGAGAGTTCCTCGGTCTTTTGGAAACGAATGGTGCGTCCTTTGCCGGAATGTAAGCCAGTGAACGTACTGGAATATTGCAGAATGGAGTTAAATGCTGTGGAATGGAGTGGAATGGGTTGTAATGTGATGCAATAGAGGGTTACAAATTTTCGTAGGAACGAATGGAGCCTTCTTTGACAGAATCGAACACTATAGAATGTTGTGGAATTTTGTGAAGTTAAGTTAAATTTTGTAGAATGGTGTAGAATCCGTGCAATGTGACACAATATAGAGTTGCTGAGTGGTCTAGAAGCAAATGGAGCTCACTTTGATGGAATGGAATGCTACAGAACATGGTGATATGTTCAGGAATGGAGTGCAATATTGTGAAATGGACTGGAATCTTGTGTATTGTGAAGCAGTACAGTGTTCCTGATTGTTTTGCAAACGAATGGAGCCTTACTTGACAGAATGGAATGCAATAGAACGTGGTGGAATATTTTGGGATGTATTAGAATCTTGTAGAATTGAGTGGAATTTCATTTTATTTGATGCAGTAGACAGTCCTTAATGGATTGGAAGTGATTTGAGCCTTCTTTGTAGGAATGAGATGCAAAAGAACATAGTGGAACGTAGTGAAATGAAGGGGAGAGCTGTGGAATGGAGTGGAATGAGTTGTAATGTGACGCCATAGACGTTTCCTGAGAGTTTTGGAAAAGAGAGGATCTTTCTTTTCCAGAATGGAGCGCGATAGAACACGGTGGAGTGTTGTGGAATGGAGTTAAATCGGTTGAAATGTGACGCAGTACAGTTATCCGCACTGATTTCTAATCAAAGCAGCCTTGCTGGATGGACTCAAACGTAATAGAACGCGGTGGAATGTTGTGAAATGGAGTGTAATGGGATATAATGTGATGCAGTAGAGGGTTCCTGTGAGATTTTGTAGCGACTGGTGCCTTCTTTGTAACAGTGGAATGCCATAGAATGCAGTGGAATGATTTGAATAGAGTAAATTCTTGTGGATTCTTGTGGAATGGCTTCTGAAATGATTCAATTGGCTGCTCCTGAATGGTTTGGTAGCTGTGGGGCCTTCTTTTATATAATGGAATGCAATGGAGTGCGGTGGAATATGGCACAATAGAGAGCAATGCTGTGCTATTGAGTAGAACGTGGTGTAGTGTGACGCAACAGAGAGTTCCTGGGTTTGGAGAAGAATGGTTCCTACTTTGTCAGAATTAAACTCAGTAGATCTTGTGGGAATATTGGGAGTGGAGTAAAAACTTGTGTAAGGGAATGGCTTATGAATGTACAGAATATGAAATTCAGTAATTGCTTGGAAACAAATAGAGTTTTCCTAGTAGAATGGAACACTACACTACCTGGTGGAATGATGTGGAATGGAGGGCAATGTTTTGCAATGGAGTGGAATCGGCGGTAGGGTGACATTATAAAGGTCTCCAGAGTGGTTTGGAAGCGGAATGGTGCCTCCCTTGGTGGAATGTAAACAAATGAAATTGCTGGAATATTGGGGAATGAAGTGAAATGTTGTTGAATGGAGGGGAATTTGGTGTACTGTGATGCCATAGAGTGTTACAAATTGTTTCGAAAACGAATGAGCACTGTTGAACAGAATGGAATGCTATAGAAGGTGGTGTGATTTTAGAATGCAGTGCAAAGTTTTGAATAGAGTAGAATCTTGTCGATTCGTGTGGAATGGCATCTCAATGATGCAATAGGCTGCTACTGAATGGTTTCGTAGCTATTGGGCCTTCTTTTACATAATGGAATGCAATGGAATGTGGTGTAATGTTGCACAATAGAGTGCAATGCGGTGCTAATGAGTAGAACGTGGTGAAGTGTGACGCAACAGAGAGTTCCTGGTTTGGATAAGAATGGTTCCTACTTTGTCAGAATGAAACTCAGTAGATCTTGTTGGAATATTGGGAATGGAGTAGAATCTTGTGGAAGGGAATGGCTTGTGAAGGTACAGAATACGAATTTCAGTATTTGCTTGGAAACAAATATAGCTTTCCTTTGCAGAATGGAACACTACAGTACGTGGTGGAATGTTGTGGAATGGAGGGCAATGTTTTGCAATGGAGTGGAATCGGCGGTAGGGTGACATTATAAAGGTCAACAGAGTGGTTTGGAAGCTGAACGGTTCCTCCCTTGGTGGAATGTAAACAAATGAAATTGCTGGAATATTGGGGAATGAAGGGAAATGTTGTTGAATGGAGAGGAATTTGGTGTACTGTGATGCCATAGAATGTTATAAATTGTTTAGGAAACGAATGAGCCCTTTTGAAGAGAATGGAATGCTATAGAACGTTGTGTGATTTTTTGGAGTTAACATCAATTTTTTAGATTGGTGTTGATTCGAGAGCAATGTGACATAGTATAGGGTTCCTGAGTGGTTTCGAAGCAAATGGAGCTCTCTTTGATGGAATTGAAGGCCACAAAATATGGTGAGATGTTCAGTAATGGATTGGAAAACTGTTAAATGGACAGGAATAGTCTGTAATATGACGCAGAAGAGTGTTCCTCATTGTTTTCGAAAGGAATGGAGACTTATTTGACAGAATGGAATGCAATAGAACGTGGTGGCATGTTGTTTAATGGAGTAGATTCCTGTAGAACGGAGTGGAATGGCATTTGATGTGATGCAATAGACAGCACTTAATGTGTTGCAAGTGAATCTAAGCTTCTTTGTTGGATTGGAACAGAAAAGAATACAGTGGAATATTGCAAAATGAATTGGACAGTTGTAGAATGGAGTGTAATGGGGTGTAATGTCACTCAATGGACGGTTCCTGATTTTTCCGGAAAACAGTATAGCCTTCTTTTGCAGAATGGAACGCGATAGGACACAGTGGACTACTGTGGTATGGGGTGCTATGTTGTTTAATTGTGTTGAATCGGTTGTAATGTGATGCAATAAATGTTTCTGGAGTGATTTGGAAGCGAATGCAGCCTTGCTGGATGGTATCGAACATAATAGAACGTGGTGGAATGTTGCGGAATAGAGAGGAAGATTATGAAATGTAGTGTAATGGGAGTAATGTGATGCAATAGGGGATTCCTGAGAGATCTTGTAGAGAACGGCGAATTCTTTGTAAGAACGGAATGCCATAGAGGGCAATGGAATGTTTGGAAAGGGTAGAATCTTGTGGAGTCATGTGCAATGGCATGTGAGTAGATGCAATAGGCTGCTCCTGAACGGATTGGAAGCTATGGAGCCTTCATTTACAGAACGGAATGCAATGGAATGTGCTGGAATGTTGCACAGTGGAGTGCAATGTGTGGTATTTGGTGGAACGTTGTGTAATGAGACTCAACAGAGAGTTCCTCGGTCTTTTGGAAACGAATGGTGCGTCCTTTGCCGGAATGTAAGCCAGTGAATGTACTGGAATATTGCAGAATGGAGTTAAATGCTGTGGAATGGAGTGGAATGGGTTGTAATGTGATGCAATAGAGGGTTACAGATTTTCGTAGGAACGAATGGAGCCTTCTTTGACAGAATCGAACACTATAGAATGTTGTGGAATTTTGTGAAGTTAAGTTAAATTTTGTAGAATGGTGTAGAATCCGTGCAATGTGACACAATATAGAGTTGCTGAGTGGTCTAGAAGCAAATGGAGCTCACTTTGATGGAATGGAATGCTACAGAACATGGTGATATGTTCAGGAATGGAGTGCAATATTGTGAAATGGACTGGAATCTTGTGTATTGTGAAGCAGTACAGTGTTCCTGATTGTTTTGCAAACGAATGGAGCCTTACTTGACAGAATGGAATGCAATAGAACGTGGTGGAATATTTTGGGATGTATTAGAATCTTGTAGAATTGAGTGGAATTTCATTTTATTTGATGCAGTAGACAGTCCATAATGGATTGGAAGTGATTCGAGCCTTCTTTGTAGGAATGAGATGCAAAAGAACATAGTGGAACGTAGTGAAATGAAGGGGAGAGCTGTGGAATGGAGTGGAATGAGTTGTAATGTGACGCCATAGACGGTTCCTGAAAGTTTTGGAAAAGAGAGGATCTTTCTTTTCCAGAATGGAGCGCGATAGAACACGGTGGAGTGTTGTGGAATGGAGTTAAATCGGTTGAAATGTGACGCAGTACAGTTATCCGCACTGATTTCTAATCAAAGCAGCCTTGCTGGATGGACTCAAACGTAATAGAACGCGGTGGAATGTTGTGAAATGGAGTGTAATGGGATATAATGTGATGCAGTAGAGGGTTCCTGTGAGATTTTGTAGCGACTGGTGCCTTCTTTGTAACAGTGGAATGCCATAGAATGCAGTGGAATGATTTGAATAGAGTAAATTCTTGTGGATTCTTGTGGAATGGCTTCTGAAATGATTCAATTGGCTGCTCCTGAATGGTTTGGTAGCTGTGGGGCCTTCTTTTATATAATGGAATGCAATGGAGTGCGGTGGAATATGGCACAATAGAGAGCAATGCTGTGCTATTGAGTAGAACGTGGTGTAGTGTGACGCAACAGAGAGTTCCTGGGTTTGGATAAGAATGGTTCCTACTTTGTCAGAATTAAACTCAGTAGATCTTGTGGGAATATTGGGAGTGGAGTAAAAACTTGTGTAAGGGAATGGCTTATGAATGTACAGAATATGAAATTCAGTAATTGCTTGGAAACAAATAGAGTTTTCCTAGTAGAATGGAACACTACACTACCTGGTGGAATGATGTGGAATGGAGGGCAATGTTTTGCAATGGAGTGGAATCGGCGGTAGGGTGACATTATAAAGGTCTCCAGAGTGGTTTGGAAGCGGAATGGTGCCTCCCTTGGTGGAATGTAAACAAATGAAATTGCTGGAATATTGGGGAATGAAGTGAAATGTTGTTGAATGGAGGGGAATTTGGTGTACTGTGATGCCATAGAGTGTTACAAATTGTTTCGAAAACGAATGAGCACTGTTGAACAGGATGGAATGCTATAGAAGGTGGTGTGATTTTAGAATGCAGTGCAAAGTTTTGAATAGAGTAGAATCTTGTCGATTCGTGTGGAATGGCATCTCAATGATGCAATAGGCTGCTACTGAATGGTTTCGTAGCTATTGGGCCTTCTTTTACATAATGGAATGCAATGGAATGTGGTGTAATGTTGCACAATAGAGTGCAATGCGGTGCTAATGAGTAGAACGTGGTGAAGTGTGACGCAACAGAGAGTTCCTGGTTTGGATAAGAATGGTTCCTACTTTGTCAGAATGAAACTCAGTAGATCTTGTTGGAATATTGGGAATGGAGTAGAATCTTGTGGAAGGGAATGGCTTGTGAAGGTACAGAATACGAATTTCAGTATTTGCTTGGAAACAAATATAGCTTTCCTTTGCAGAATGGAACACTACAGTACGTGGTGGAATGTTGTGGAATGGAGGGCAATGTTTTGCAATGGAGTGGAATCGGCGGTAGGGAGACATTATAAAGGTCAACAGAGTGGTTTGGAAGCTGAACGGTTCCTCCCTTGGTGGAATGTAAACAAATGAAATTGCTGGAATATTGGGGAATGAAGTGAAATATTGTTGAATGGAGAGGAATTTGGTGTACTGTGATGCCATAGAATGTTATAAATTGTTTAGGAAACGAATGAGCCCTTTTGAAGAGAATGGAATGCTATAGAACGTTGTGTGATTTTTTGGAGTTAACATCAATTTTTTAGATTGGTGTTGATTCGAGAGCAATGTGACATAGTATAGGGTTCCTGAGTGGTTTCGAAGCAAATGGAGCTCTCTTTGATGGAATTGAAGGCCACAAAATATGGTGAGATGTTCAGTAATGGATTGGAAAACTGTTAAATGGACCGGAATAGTCTGTAATATGACGCAGAAGAGTGTTCCTCATTGTTTTCGAAAGGAATGGAGACTTATTTGACAGAATGGAATGCAATAGAACGTGGTGGCATGTTGTTTAATGGAGTAGATTCCTGCAGAACGGAGTGGAATGGCATTTGATGTGATGCAATAGACAGCACTTAATGTGTTGCAAGTGAATCTAAGCTTCTTTGTTGGATTGGAACAGAAAAGAATACAGTGGAATATTGCAAAATGAATTGGACAGTTGTAGAATGGAGTGTAATGGGGTGTAATGTCACACAATGGACGGTTCCTGATTTTTCCGGAAAACAGTATAGCCTTCTTTTGCAGAATGGAACGCGATAGGACACAGTGGACTACTGTGGTATGGGGTGCTATGTTGTTTAATTGTGTTGAATCGGTTGTAATGTGATGCAATAAATGTTTCTGGAGTGATTTGGAAGCGAATGCAGCCTTGCTGGATGGTATCGAACATAATAGAACGTGGTGGAATGTTGCGGAATAGAGAGGAAGATTATGAAATGTAGTGTAATGGGAGTAATGTGATGCAATAGGCGATTCCTGAGAGATCTTGTAGAGAACGGCGAATTCTTTGTAAGAACGGAATGCCATAGAGGGCAGTGGAATGTTTGGAATGGGTAGAATCTTGTGGAATCATGTGCAATGGCATGTGAGTAGATGCAATAGGCTGCTCCTGAACGGATTGGAAGCTATGGAGCCTTCATTTACAGAACGGAATGCAATGGAATGTGCTGGAATGTTGCACAGTGGAGTGCAATGTGTGGTATTGGGTGGAACGTTGTGTAATGAGACTCAACAGAGAGTTCCTCAGTCTTTTGGAAACGAAGGGTGCGTCCTTTGCCGGAATGTAAGCCAGTGAATGTACTGGAATATTGCAGAATGGAGTTAAATGCTGTGGAATGGAGTGGAATGGGTTGTAATGTGATGCAGTAGAGGGTTACACATTTTCGTAGGAACGAATGGAGCCTTCTTTGACAGAATCGAACACTATAGATTGTTGTGGAATTTTGTGAAGTTAAGTTAAATTTTGTAGAATTGTGTAGAATCCGTGCAATGTGACACAATATAGAGTTGCTGAGTGCTCTAGAAGCAAATGGAGCTCACTTTGATGGAATGGAATGCTACAGAACATGGTGATATGTTCAGGAATGGAGTGCAATATTGTGAAATGGACTGGAATCTTGTGTATTGTGAAGCAGTACAGTGTTCCTGATTGTTTTGCAAACGAATGGAGCCTTACTTGACAGAATGGAATGCAATAGAACGTGGTGGAATATTTTGGGATGTATTAGAATCTTGTAGAATTGAGTGGAATTTCATTTTATTTGATGCAGTAGACAGTCCTTAATGGATTGGAAGTGATTCGAGCCTTCTTTGTAGGAATGAGATGCAAAAGAACATAGTGGAACGTAGTGAAATGAAGGGGAGAGCTGTGGAATGGAGTGGAATGAGTTGTAATGTGACGCCATAGACGGTTCCTGAAAGTTTTGGAAAAGAGAGGATCTTTCTTTTCCAGAATGGAGCGCGATAGAACACGGTGGAGTGTTGTGGAATGGAGTTAAATCGGTTGAAATGTGACGCAGTACAGTTATCCGCACTGATTTCTAATCAAAGCAGCCCTGCTGGATGGACTCAAACGTAATAGAACGCGGTGGAATGTTGTGAAATGGAGTGTAATGGGATATAATGTGATGCAGTAGAGGGTTCCTGTGAGATTTTGTAGCGACTGGTGCCTTCTTTGTAACAGTGGAATGCCATAGAATGCAGTGGAATGATTTGAATAGAGTAAATTCTTGTGGATTCTTGTGGAATGGCTTCTGAAATGATTCAATTGGCTGCTCCTGAATGGTTTGGTAGCTGTGGGGCCTTCTTTTATATAATGGAATGCAATGGAGTGCGGTGGAATATGGCACAATAGAGAGCAATGCTGTGCTATTGAGTAGAACGTGGTGTAGTGTGACGCAACAGAGAGTTCCTGGGTTTGGAGAAGAATGGTTCCTACTTTGTCAGAATTAAACTCAGTAGATCTTGTGGGAATATTGGGAGTGGAGTAAAAACTTGTGTAAGGGAATGGCTTATGAATGTACAGAATATGAAATTCAGTAATAGCTTGGAAACAAATAGAGTTTTCCTAGTAGAATGGAACACTACACTACCTGGTGGAATGATGTGGAATGGAGGGCAATGTTTTGCAATGGAGTGGAATCGGCGGTAGGGTGACATTATAAAGGTCTCCAGAGTGGTTTGGAAGCGGAATGGTGCCTCCCTTGGTGGAATGTAAACAAATGAAATTGCTGGAATATTGGGGAATGAAGTGAAATGTTGTTGAATGGAGGGGAATTTGGTGTACTGTGATGCCATAGAGTGTTACAAATTGTTTCGAAAACGAATGAGCACTGTTGAACAGAATGGAATGCTATAGAAGGTGGTGTGATTTTAGAATGCAGTGCAAAGTTTTGAATAGAGTAGAATCTTGTCGATTCGTGTGGAATGGCATCTCAATGATGCAATAGGCTGCTACTGAATGGTTTCGTAGCTATTTAGCCTTCTTTTACATAATGGAATGCAATGGAATGTGGTGTAATGTTGCACAATAGAGTGCAATGCGGTGCTAATGAGTAGAACGTGGTGAAGTGTGACGCAACAGAGAGTTCCTGGTTTGGATAAGAATGGTTCCTACTTTGTCAGAATGAAACTCAGTAGATCTTGTTGGAATATTGGGAATGGAGTAGAATCTTGTGGAAGGGAATGGCTTGTGAAGGTACAGAATACGAATTTCAGTATTTGCTTGGAAACAAATATAGCTTTCCTTTGCAGAATGGAACACTACAGTACTTGGTGGAATGTTGTGGAATGGAGGGCAATGTTTTGCAATGGAGTGGAATCGGCGGTAGGGAGACATTATAAAGGTCAACAGAGTGGTTTGTAAGCTGAACGGTTCCTCCCTTGGTGGAATGTAAACAAATGAAATTGCTGGAATATTGGGGAATGAAGGGAAATGTTGTTGAATGGAGAGGAATTTGGTGTACTGTGATGCCATAGAATGTTATAAATTGTTTAGGAAACGAATGAGCCCTTTTGAAGAGTATGGAATGCTATAGAACGTTGTGTGATTTTTTGGAGTTAACATCAATTTTTTAGATTGGTGTTGATTCGAGAGCAATGTGACATAGTATAGGGTTCCTGAGTGGTTTCGAAGCAAATGGAGCTCTCTTTGATGGAATTGAAGGCCACAAAATATGGTGAGATGTTCAGTAATGGATTGGAAAACTGTTAAATGGACCGGAATAGTCTGTAATATGACGCAGAAGAGTGTTCCTCATTGTTTTCGAAAGGAATGGAGACTTATTTGACAGAATGGAATGCAATAGAACGTGGTGGCATGTTGTTTAATGGAGTAGATTCCTGTAGAACGGAGTGGAATGGCATTTGATGTGATGCAATAGACAGCACTTAATGTGTTGCAAGTGAATCTAAGCTTCTTTGTTGGATTGGAACAGAAAAGAATACAGTGGAATATTGCAAAATGAATTGGACAGTTGTAGAATGGAGTGTAATGGGGTGTAATGTCACTCAATGGACGGTTCCTGATTTTTCCGGAAAACAGTATAGCCTTCTTTTGCAGAATGGAACGCGATAGGACACAGTGGACTACTGTGGTATGGGGTGCTATGTTGTTTAATTGTGTTGAATCGGTTGTAATGTGATGCAATAAATGTTTCTGGAGTGATTTGGAAGCGAATGCAGCCTTGCTGGATGGTATCGAACATAATAGAACGTGGTGGAATGTTGCGGAATAGAGAGGAAGATTATGAAATGTAGTGTAATGGGAGTAATGTGATGCAATAGGGGATTCCTGAGAGATCTTGTAGAGAACGGCGAATTCTTTGTAAGAACGGAATGCCATAGAGGGCAATGGAATGTTTGGAATGGGTAGAATCTTGTGGAATCATGTGCAATGGCATGTGAGTAGATGCAATAGGCTGCTCCTGAACGGATTGGAAGCTATGGAGCCTTCATTTACAGAACGGAATGCAATGGAATGTGCTGGAATGTTGCACAGTGGAGTGCAATGTGTGGTATTGGGTGGAACGTTGTGTAATGAGACTCAACAGAGAGTTCCTCGGTCTTTTGGAAACGAATGGTGCGTCCTTTGCCGGAATGTAAGCCAGTGAATGTACTGGAATATTGCAGAATGGAGTTAAATGCTGTGGAATGGAGTGGAATGGGTTGTAATGTGATGCAATAGAGGGTTACAGATTTTCGTAGGAACGAATGGAGCCTTTTTTGACAGAATCGAATACTATAGAATGTTGTGGAATATTGTGAAGTTAAGTTAAATTTTGTAGAATGGTGTAGAATCCGTGCAATGTGACACAATATAGAGTTGCTGAGTGCTCTAGAAGCAAATGGAGCTCACTTTGATGGAATGGAATGCTACAGAACATGGTGATATGTTCAGGAATGGAGTGCAATATTGTGAAATGGACTGGAATCTTGTGTATTGTGAAGCAGTACAGTGTTCCTGATTGTTTTGCAAACGAAAGGAGCCTTACTTGACAGAATGGAATGCAATAGAACGTGGTGGAATATTTTGGGATGTATTAGAATCTTGTAGAATTGAGTGGAATTTCATTTTATTTGATGCAGTAGACAGTCCTTAATGGATTGGAAGTGATTCGAGCCTTCTTTGTAGGAATGAGATGCAAAAGAACATAGTGGAACGTAGTGAAATGAAGGGGAGAGCTGTGGAATGGAGTGGAATGAGTTGTAATGTGACGCCATAGACGGTTCCTGAAAGTTTTGGAAAAGAGAGGATCTTTCTTTTCCAGAATGGAGCGCGATAGAACACGGTGGAGTGTTGTGGAATGGAGTTAAATCGGTTGAAATGTGACGCAGTACAGTTATCCGCACTGATTTCTAATCAAAGCAGCCTTGCTGGATGGACTCAAACGTAATAGAACGCGGTGGAATGTTGTGAAATGGAGTGTAATGGGATATAATGTGATGCAGTAGAGGGTTCCTGTGAGATTTTGTAGCGACTGGTGCCTTCTTTGTAACAGTGGAATGCCATAGAATGCAGTGGAATGATTTGAATAGAGTAAATTCTTGTGGATTCTTGTGGAATGGCTTCTGAAATGATTCAATTGGCTGCTCCTGAATGGTTTGGTAGCTGTGGGGCCTTCTTTTATATAATGGAATGCAATGGAGTGCGGTGGAATATGGCACAATAGAGAGCAATGCTGTGCTATTGAGTAGAACGTGGTGTAGTGTGACGCAACAGAGAGTTCCTGGGTTTGGAGAAGAATGGTTCCTACTTTGTCAGAATTAAACTCAGTAGATCTTGTGGGAATATTGGGAGTGGAGTAAAAACTTGTGTAAGGGAATGGCTTATGAATGTACAGAATATGAAATTCAGTAATTGCTTGGAAACAAATAGAGTTTTCCTAGTAGAATGGAACACTACACTACCTGGTGGAATGATGTGGAATGGAGGGCAATGTTTTGCAATGGAGTGGAATCGGCGGTAGGGTGACATTATAAAGGTCTCCAGAGTGGTTTGGAAGCGGAATGGTGCCTCCCTTGGTGGAATATAATCAAATGAAATTGCTGGAATATTGGGGAATGAAGTGAAATGTTGTTGAATGGAGGGGAATTTGGTGTACTGTGATGCCATAGAGTGTTACAAATTGTTTCGAAAACGAATGAGCACTGTTGAACAGAATGGAATGCTATAGAAGGTGGTGTGATTTTAGAATGCAGTGCAAAGTTTTGAATAGAGTAGAATCTTGTCGATTCGTGTGGAATGGCATCTCAATGATGCAATAGGCTGCTACTGAATGGTTTCGTAGCTATTGGGCCTTCTTTTACATAATGGAATGCAATGGAATGTGGTGTAATGTTGCACAATAGAGTGCAATGCGGTGCTAATGAGTAGAACGTGGTGAAGTGTGACGCAACAGAGAGTTCCTGGTTTGGATAAGAATGGTTCCTACTTTGTCAGAATGAAACTCAGTAGATCTTGTTGGAATATTGGGAATGGAGTAGAATCTTGTGGAAGGGAATGGCTTGTGAAGGTACAGAATACGAATTTCAGTATTTGCTTGGAAACAAATATAGCTTTCCTTTGCAGAATGGAACACTACAGTACGTGGTGGAATGTTGTGGAATGGAGGGCAATGTTTTGCAATGGAGTGGAATCGGCGGTAGGGTGACATTATAAAGGTCAACAGAGTGGTTTGGAAGCTGAACGGTTCCTCCCTTGGTGGAATGTAAACAAATGAAATTGCTGGAATATTGGGGAATGAAGGGAAATGTTGTTGAATGGAGAGGAATTTGGTGTACTGTGATGCCATAGAATGTTATAAATTGTTTAGGAAACGAATGAGCCCTTTTGAAGAGAATGGAATGCTATAGAACGTTGTGTGATTTTTTGGAGTTAACATCAATTTTTTAGATTGGTGTTGATTCGAGAGCAATGTGACATAGTATAGGGTTCCTGAGTGGTTTCGAAGCAAATGGAGCTCTCTTTGATGGAATTGAAGGCCACAAAATATGGTGAGATGTTCAGTAATGGATTGGAAAACTGTTAAATGGACCGGAATAGTCTGTAATATGACGCAGAAGAGTGTTCCTCATTGTTTTCGAAAGGAATGGAGACTTATTTGACAGAATGGAATGCAATAGAACGTGGTGGCATGTTGTTTAATGGAGTAGATTCCTGTAGAACGGAGTGGAATGGCATTTGATGTGATGCAATAGACAGCACTTAATGTGTTGCAAGTGAATCTAAGCTTCTTTGTTGGATTGGAACAGAAAAGAATACAGTGGAATATTGCAAAATGAATTGGACAGTTGTAGAATGGAGTGTAATGGGGTGTAATGTCACTCAATGGACGGTTCCTGATTTTTCCGGAAAACAGTGTAGCCTTCTTTTGCAGAATGGAACGCGATAGGACACAGTGGACTACTGTGGTATGGGGTGCTATGTTGTTTAATTGTGTTGAATCGGTTGTAATGTGATGCAATAAATGTTTCTGGAGTGATTTGGAAGCGAATGCAGCCTTGCTGGATGGTATCGAACATAATAGAACGTGGTGGAATGTTGCGGAATAGAGAGGAAGATTATGAAATGTAGTGTAATGGGAGTAATGTGATGCAATAGGGGATTCCTGAGAGATCTTGTAGAGAACGGCGAATTCTTTGTAAGAACGGAATGCCATAGAGGGCAATGGAATGTTTGGAATGGGTAGAATCTTGTGGAATCATGTGCAATGGCATGTGAGTAGATGCAATAGGCTGCTCCTGAACGGATTGGAAGCTATGGAGCCTTCATTTACAGAACGGAATGCAATGGAATGTGCTGGAATGTTGCACAGTGGAGTGCAATGTGTGGTATTGGGTGGAACGTTGTGTAATGAGACTCAACAGAGAGTTCCTCGGTCTTTTGGAAACGAAGGGTGCGTCCTTTGCCGGAATGTAAGCCAGTGAATGTACTGGAATATTGCAGAATGGAGTTAAATGCTGTGGAATGGAGTGGAATGGGTTGTAATGTGATGCAATAGAGGGTTACAGATTTTCGTAGGAACGAATGGAGCCTTCTTTGACAGAATCGAACACTATAGAATGTTGTGGAATTTTGTGAAGTTAAGTTAAATTTTGTAGAATGGTGTAGAATCCGTGCAATGTGACACAATATAGAGTTGCTGAGTGGTCTAGAAGCAAATGGAGCTCACTTTGATGGAATGGAATGCTACAGAACATGGTGATATGTTCAGGAATGGAGTGCAATATTGTGAAATGGACTGGAATCTTGTGTATTGTGAAGCAGTACAGTGTTCCTGATTGTTTTGCAAACGAATGGAGCCTTACTTGACAGAATGGAATGCAATAGAACGTGGTGGAATATTTTGGGATGTATTAGAATCTTGTAGAATTGAGTGGAATTTCATTTTATTTGATGCAGTAGACAGTCCTTAATGGATTGGAAGTGATTCGAGCCTTCTTTGTAGGAATGAGATGCAAAAGAACATAGTGGAACGTAGTGAAATGAAGGGGAGAGCTGTGGAATGGAGTGGAATGAGTTGTAATGTGACGCCATAGACGGTTCCTGAAAGTTTTGGAAAAGAGAGGATCTTTCTTTTCCAGAATGGAGCGCGAAAGAACACGGTGGAGTGTTGTGGAATGGAGTTAAATCGGTTTAAATGTGACGCAGTACAGTTATCCGCACTGATTTCTAATCAAAGCAGCCTTGCTGGATGGACTCAAACGTAATAGAACGCGGTGGAATGTTGTGAAATGGAGTGTAACGGGATATAATGTGATGCAGTAGAGTGTTCCTGTGAGATTTTGTAGCGACTGGTGCCTTCTTTGTAACAGTGGAATGCCATAGAATGCAGTGGAATGATTTGAATAGAGTAAATTCTTGTGGATTCTTGTGGAATGGCTTCTGAAATGATTCAATTGGCTGCTCCTGAATGGTTTGGTAGCTGTGGGGCCTTCTTTTATATAATGGAATGCAATGGAGTGTGGTGGAATATGGCACAATAGAGAGCAATGCTGTGCTATTGAGTAGAACGTGGTGTAGTGTGACGCAACAGAGAGTTCCTGGGTTTGGAGAAGAATGGTTCCTACTTTGTCAGAATGAAACTCAGTAGATCTTGTGGGAATATTGGGAGTGGAGTAAAAACTTGTGTAAGGGAATGGCTTATGAATGTACAGAATATGAAATTCAGTAATTGCTTGGAAACAAATAGAGTTTTCCTAGTAGAATGGAACACTACACTACCTGGTGGAATGATGTGGAATGGAGGGCAATGTTTTGCAATGGAGTGGAATCGGCGGTAGGGTGACATTATAAAGGTCTCCAGAGTGGTTTGGAAGCGGAATGGTGCCTCCCTTGGTGGAATATAATCAAATGAAATTGCTGGAATATTGGGGAATGAAGTGAAATGTTGTTGAATGGAGGGGAATTTGGTGTACTGTGATGCCATAGAGTGTTACAAATTGTTTCGAAAACGAATGAGCACTGTTGAACAGAATGGAATGCTATAGAAGGTGGTGTGATTTTAGAATGCAGTGCAAAGTTTTGAATAGAGTAGAATCTTGTCGATTCGTGTGGAATGGCATCTCAATGATGCAATAGGCTGCTACTGAATGGTTTCGTAGCTATTGGGCCTTCTTTTACATAATGGAATGCAATGGAATGTGGTGTAATGTTGCACAATAGAGTGCAATGCGGTGCTAATGAGTAGAACGTGGTGAAGTGTGACGCAACAGAGAGTTCCTGGTTTGGATAAGAATGGTTCCTACTTTGTCAGAATGAAACTCAGTAGATCTTGTTGGAATATTGGGAATGGAGTAGAATCTTGTGGAAGGGAATGGCTTGTGAAGGTACAGAATACGAATTTCAGTATTTGCTTGGAAACAAATATAGCTTTCCTTTGCAGAATGGAACACTACAGTACGTGGTGGAATGTTGTGGAATGGAGGGCAATGTTTTGCAATGGAGTGGAATCGGCGGTAGGGTGACATTATAAAGGTCAACAGAGTGGTTTGGAAGCTGAACGGTTCCTCCCTTGGTGGAATGTAAACAAATGAAATTGCTGGAATATTGGGGAATGAAGGGAAATGTTGTTGAATGGAGAGGAATTTGGTGTACTGTGATGCCATAGAATGTTATAAATTGTTTAGGAAACGAATGAGCCCTTTTGAAGAGAATGGAATGCTATAGAACGTTGTGTGATTTTTTGGAGTTAACATCAATTTTTTAGATTGGTGTTGATTCGAGAGCAATGTGACATAGTATAGGGTTCCTGAGTGGTTTCGAAGCAAATGGAGCTCTCTTTGATGGAATTGAAGGCCACAAAATATGGTGAGATGTTCAGTAATGGATTGGAAAACTGTTAAATGGACCGGAATAGTCTGTAATATGACGCAGAAGAGTGTTCCTCATTGTTTTCGAAAGGAATGGAGACTTATTTGACAGAATGGAATGCAATAGAACGTGGTGGCATGTTGTTTAATGGAGTAGATTCCTGTAGAACGGAGTGGAATGGCATTTGATGTGATGCAATAGACAGCACTTAATGTGTTGCAAGTGAATCTAAGCTTCTTTGTTGGATTGGAACAGAAAAGAATACAGTGGAATATTGCAAAATGAATTGGACAGTTGTAGAATGGAGTGTAATGGGGTGTAATGTCACTCAATGGACGGTTCCTGATTTTTCCGGAAAACAGTATAGCCTTCTTTTGCAGAATGGAACGCGATAGGACACAGTGGACTACTGTGGTATGGGGTGCTATGTTGTTTAATTGTGTTGAATCGGTTGTAATGTGATGCAATAAATGTTTCTGGAGTGATTTGGAAGCGAATGCAGCCTTGCTGGATGGTATCGAACATAATAGAACGTGGTGGAATGTTGCGGAATAGAGAGGAAGATTATGAAATGTAGTGTAATGGGAGTAATGTGATGCAATAGGGGATTCCTGAGAGATCTTGTAGAGAACGGCGAATTCTTTGTAAGAACGGAATGCCATAGAGGGCAATGGAATGTTTGGAATGGGTAGAATCTTGTGGAATCATGTGCAATGGCATGTGAGTAGATGCAATAGGCTGCTCCTGAACGGATTGGAAGCTATGGAGCCTTCATTTACAGAACGGAATGCAATGGAATGTGCTGGAATGTTGCACAGTGGAGTGCAATGTGTGGTATTGGGTGGAACGTTGTGTAATGAGACTCAACAGAGAGTTCCTCGGTCTTTTGGAAACGAAGGGTGCGTCCTTTGCCGGAATGTAAGCCAGTGAATGTACTGGAATATTGCAGAATGGAGTTAAATGCTGTGGAATGGAGTGGAATGGGTTGTAATGCGATGCAATAGAGGGTTACAAATTTTCGTAGGAACGAATGGAGCCTTCTTTGACAGAATCGAACACTATAGAATGTTGTGGAATTTTGTGTAGTTAAGTTAAATTTTGTAGAATGGTGTTGAATCCGTGCAATGTGACACAATATAGAGTTGCTGAGTGGTCTAGAAGCAAATGGAGCTCACTTTGATGGAATGGAATGCTACAGAACATGGTGATATGTTCAGGAATGGAGTGCAATATTGTGAAATGGACTGGAATCTTGTGTATTGTGAAGCAGTACAGTGTTCCTGATTGTTTTGCAAACGAATGGAGCCTTACTTGACAGAATGGAATGCAATAGAACGTGGTGGAATATTTTGGGATGTATTAGAATCTTGTAGAATTGAGTGGAATTTCATTTTATTTGATGCAGTAGACAGTCCTTAATGGATTGGAAGTGATTCGAGCCTTCTTTGTAGGAATGAGATGCAAAAGAACATAGTGGAACGTAGTGAAATGAAGGGGAGAGCTGTGGAATGGAGTGGAATGAGTTGTAATGTGACGCCATAGACGGTTCCTGAAAGTTTTGGAAAAGAGAGGATCTTTCTTTTCCAGAATGGAGCGCGATAGAACACGGTGGAGTGTTGTGGAATGGAGTTAAATCGGTTGAAATGTGACGCAGTACAGTTATCCGCACTGATTTCTAATCAAAGCAGCCTTGCTGGATGGACTCAAACGTAATAGAACGCGGTGGAATGTTGTGAAATGGAGTGTAACGGGATATAATGTGATGCAGTAGAGGGTTCCTGTGAGATTTTGTAGCGACTGGTGCCTTCTTTGTAACAGTGGAATGCCATAGAATGCAGTGGAATGATTTGAATAGAGTAAATTCTTGTGGATTCTTGTGGAATGGCTTCTGAAATGATTCAATTGGCTGCTCCTGAATGGTTTGGTAGCTGTGGGGCCTTCTTTTATATAATGGAATGCAATGGAGTGCGGTGGAATATGGCACAATAGAGAGCAATGCTGTGCTATTGAGTAGAACGTGGTGTAGTGTGACGCAACAGAGAGTTCCTGGGTTTGGAGAAGAATGGTTCCTACTTTGTCAGAATGAAACTCAGTAGATCTTGTGGGAATATTGGGAGTGGAGTAAAAACTTGTGTAAGGGAATGGCTTATGAATGTACAGAATATGAAATTCAGTAATTGCTTGGAAACAAATAGAGTTTTCCTAGTAGAATGGAACACTACACTACCTGGTGGAATGATGTGGAATGGAGGGCAATGTTTTGCAATGGAGTGGAATCGGCGTTAGGGTGACATTATAAAGGTCTCCAGAGTGGTTTGGAAGCGGAATGGTGCCTCCCTTGGTGGAATGTAAACAAATGAAATTGCTGGAATATTGGGGAATGAAGTGAAATGTTGTTGAATGGAGGGGAATTTGGTGTACTGTGATGCCATAGAGTGTTACAAATTGTTTCGAAAACGAATGAGCAGTGTTGAACAGAATGAAATGCTATAGAAGGTGGTGTGATTTTAGAATGCAGTGCAAAGTTTTGAAAAGAGTAGAATCTTGTCGATTCGTGTGGAATGGCATCTCAATGATGCAATAGGCTGCTACTGAATGGTTTCGTAGCTATTGGGCCTTCTTTTACATAATGGAATGCAATGGAATGTGGTGTAATGTTGCACAATAGAGTGCAATGCGGTGCTAATGAGTAGAACGTGGTGAAGTGTGACGCAACAGAGAGTTCCTGGTTTGGATAAGAATGGTTCCTACTTTGTCAGAATGAAACTCAGTAGATCTTGTTGGAATATTGGGAATGGAGTAGAATCTTGTGGAAGGGAATGGCTTGTGAAGGTACAGAATACGAATTTCAGTATTTGCTTGGAAACAAATATAGCTTTCCTTTGCAGAATGGAACACTACAGTACGTGGTGGAATGTTGTGGAATGGAGGGCAATGTTTTGCAATGGAGTGGAATCGGCGGTAGGGTGACATTATAAAGGTCAACAGAGTGGTTTGGAAGCTGAACGGTTCCTCCCTTGGTGGAATGTAAACAAATGAAATTGCTGGAATATTGGGGAATGAAGGGAAATGTTGTTGAATGGAGAGGAATTTGGTGTACTGTGATGCCATAGAATGTTATAAATTGTTTAGGAAACGAATGAGCCCTTTTGAAGAGAATGGAATGCTATAGAACGTTGTGTGATTTTTTGGAGTTAACATCAATTTTTTAGATTGGTGTTGATTCGAGAGCAATGTGACATAGTATAGGGTTCCTGAGTGGTTTCGAAGCAAATGGAGCTCTCTTTGATGGAATTGAAGGCCACAAAATATGGTGAGATGTTCAGTAATGGATTGGAAAACTGTTAAATGGACCGGAATAGTCTGTAATATGACGCAGAAGAGTGTTCCTCATTGTTTTCGAAAGGAATGGAGACTTATTTGACAGAATGGAATGCAATAGAACGTGGTGGCATGTTGTTTAATGGAGTAGATTCCTGTAGAACGGAGTGGAATGGCATTTGATGTGATGCAATAGACAGCACTTAATGTGTTGCAAGTGAATCTAAGCTTCTTTGTTGGATTGGAACAGAAAAGAATACAGTGGAATATTGCAAAATGAATTGGACAGTTGTAGAATGGAGTGTAATGGGGTGTAATGTCACTCAATGGACGGTTCCTGATTTTTCCGGAAAACAGTATAGCCTTCTTTTGCAGAATGGAACGCGATAGGACACAGTGGACTACTGTGGTATGGGGTGCTATGTTGTTTAATTGTGTTGAATCGGTTGTAATGTGATGCAATAAATGTTTCTGGAGTGATTTGGAAGCGAATGCAGCCTTGCTGGATGGTATCGAACATAATAGAACGTGGTGGAATGTTGCGGAATAGAGAGGAAGATTATGAAATGTAGTGTAATGGGAGTAATGTGATGCAATAGGGGATTCCTGAGAGATCTTGTAGAGAACGGCGAATTCTTTGTAAGAACGGAATGCCATAGAGGGCAATGGAATGTTTGGAATGGGTAGAATCTTGTGGAATCATGTGCAATGGCATGTGAGTAGATGCAATAGGCTGCTCCTGAACGGATTGGAAGCTATGGAGCCTTCATTTACAGAACGGAATGCAATGGAATGTGCTGGAATGTTGCACAGTGGAGTGCAATGTGTGGTATTGGGTGGAACGTTGTGTAATGAGACTCAACAGAGAGTTCCTCGGTCTTTTGGAAACGAAGGGTGCGTCCTTTGCCGGAATGTAAGCCAGTGAATGTACTGGAATATTGCAGAATGGAGTTAAATGCTGTGGAATGGAGTGGAATGGGTTGTAATGTGATGCAATAGAGGGTTACAGATTTTCGTAGGAACGAATGGAGCCTTCTTTGACAGAATCGAACACTATAGAATGTTGTGGAATTTTGTGAAGTTAAGTTAAATTTTGTAGAATGGTGTAGAATCCGTGCAATGTGACACAATATAGAGTTGCTGAGTGGTCTAGAAGCAAATGGAGCTCACTTTGATGGAATGGAATGCTACAGAACATGGTGATATGTTCAGGAATGGAGTGCAATATTGTGAAATGGACTGGAATCTTGTGTATTGTGAAGCAGTACAGTGTTCCTGATTGTTTTGCAAACGAATGGAGCCTTACTTGACAGAATGGAATGCAATAGAACGTGGTGGAATATTTTGGGATGTATTAGAATCTTGTAGAATTGAGTGGAATTTCATTTTATTTGATGCAGTAGACAGTCCTTAATGGATTGGAAGTGATTCGAGCCTTCTTTGTAGGAATGAGATGCAAAAGAACATAGTGGAACGTAGTGAAATGAAGGGGAGAGCTGTGGAATGGAGTGGAATGAGTTGTAATGTGACGCCATAGACGGTTCCTGAAAGTTTTGGAAAAGAGAGGATCTTTCTTTTCCAGAATGGAGCGCGAAAGAACACGGTGGAGTGTTGTGGAATGGAGTTAAATCGGTTTAAATGTGACGCAGTACAGTTATCCGCACTGATTTCTAATCAAAGCAGCCTTGCTGGATGGACTCAAACGTAATAGAACGCGGTGGAATGTTGTGAAATGGAGTGTAACGGGATATAATGTGATGCAGTAGAGTGTTCCTGTGAGATTTTGTAGCGACTGGTGCCTTCTTTGTAACAGTGGAATGCCATAGAATGCAGTGGAATGATTTGAATAGAGTAAATTCTTGTGGATTCTTGTGGAATGGCTTCTGAAATGATTCAATTGGCTGCTCCTGAATGGTTTGGTAGCTGTGGGGCCTTCTTTTATATAATGGAATGCAATGGAGTGTGGTGGAATATGGCACAATAGAGAGCAATGCTGTGCTATTGAGTAGAACGTGGTGTAGTGTGACGCAACAGAGAGTTCCTGGGTTTGGAGAAGAATGGTTCCTACTTTGTCAGAATGAAACTCAGTAGATCTTGTGGGAATATTGGGAGTGGAGTAAAAACTTGTGTAAGGGAATGGCTTATGAATGTACAGAATATGAAATTCAGTAATTGCTTGGAAACAAATAGAGTTTTCCTAGTAGAATGGAACACTACACTACCTGGTGGAATGATGTGGAATGGAGGGCAATGTTTTGCAATGGAGTGGAATCGGCGGTAGGGTGACATTATAAAGGTCTCCAGAGTGGTTTGGAAGCGGAATGGTGCCTCCCTTGGTGGAATATAATCAAATGAAATTGCTGGAATATTGGGGAATGAAGTGAAATGTTGTTGAATGGAGGGGAATTTGGTGTACTGTGATGCCATAGAGTGTTACAAATTGTTTCGAAAACGAATGAGCACTGTTGAACAGAATGGAATGCTATAGAAGGTGGTGTGATTTTAGAATGCAGTGCAAAGTTTTGAATAGAGTAGAATCTTGTCGATTCGTGTGGAATGGCATCTCAATGATGCAATAGGCTGCTACTGAATGGTTTCGTAGCTATTGGGCCTTCTTTTACATAATGGAATGCAATGGAATGTGGTGTAATGTTGCACAATAGAGTGCAATGCGGTGCTAATGAGTAGAACGTGGTGAAGTGTGACGCAACAGAGAGTTCCTGGTTTGGATAAGAATGGTTCCTACTTTGTCAGAATGAAACTCAGTAGATCTTGTTGGAATATTGGGAATGGAGTAGAATCTTGTGGAAGGGAATGGCTTGTGAAGGTACAGAATACGAATTTCAGTATTTGCTTGGAAACAAATATAGCTTTCCTTTGCAGAATGGAACACTACAGTACGTGGTGGAATGTTGTGGAATGGAGGGCAATGTTTTGCAATGGAGTGGAATCGGCGGTAGGGTGACATTATAAAGGTCAACAGAGTGGTTTGGAAGCTGAACGGTTCCTCCCTTGGTGGAATGTAAACAAATGAAATTGCTGGAATATTGGGGAATGAAGGGAAATGTTGTTGAATGGAGAGGAATTTGGTGTACTGTGATGCCATAGAATGTTATAAATTGTTTAGGAAACGAATGAGCCCTTTTGAAGAGAATGGAATGCTATAGAACGTTGTGTGATTTTTTGGAGTTAACATCAATTTTTTAGATTGGTGTTGATTCGAGAGCAATGTGACATAGTATAGGGTTCCTGAGTGGTTTCGAAGCAAATGGAGCTCTCTTTGATGGAATTGAAGGCCACAAAATATGGTGAGATGTTCAGTAATGGATTGGAAAACTGTTAAATGGACCGGAATAGTCTGTAATATGACGCAGAAGAGTGTTCCTCATTGTTTTCGAAAGGAATGGAGACTTATTTGACAGAATGGAATGCAATAGAACGTGGTGGCATGTTGTTTAATGGAGTAGATTCCTGTAGAACGGAGTGGAATGGCATTTGATGTGATGCAATAGACAGCACTTAATGTGTTGCAAGTGAATCTAAGCTTCTTTGTTGGATTGGAACAGAAAAGAATACAGTGGAATATTGCAAAATGAATTGGACAGTTGTAGAATGGAGTGTAATGGGGTGTAATGTCACTCAATGGACGGTTCCTGATTTTTCCGGAAAACAGTATAGCCTTCTTTTGCAGAATGGAACGCGATAGGACACAGTGGACTACTGTGGTATGGGGTGCTATGTTGTTTAATTGTGTTGAATCGGTTGTAATGTGATGCAATAAATGTTTCTGGAGTGATTTGGAAGCGAATGCAGCCTTGCTGGATGGTATCGAACATAATAGAACGTGGTGGAATGTTGCGGAATAGAGAGGAAGATTATGAAATGTAGTGTAATGGGAGTAATGTGATGCAATAGGGGATTCCTGAGAGATCTTGTAGAGAACGGCGAATTCTTTGTAAGAACGGAATGCCATAGAGGGCAATGGAATGTTTGGAATGGGTAGAATCTTGTGGAATCATGTGCAATGGCATGTGAGTAGATGCAATAGGCTGCTCCTGAACGGATTGGAAGCTATGGAGCCTTCATTTACAGAACGGAATGCAATGGAATGTGCTGGAATGTTGCACAGTGGAGTGCAATGTGTGGTATTGGGTGGAACGTTGTGTAATGAGACTCAACAGAGAGTTCCTCGGTCTTTTGGAAACGAAGGGTGCGTCCTTTGCCGGAATGTAAGCCAGTGAATGTACTGGAATATTGCAGAATGGAGTTAAATGCTGTGGAATGGAGTGGAATGGGTTGTAATGTGATGCAATAGAGGGTTACAGATTTTCGTAGGAACGAATGGAGCCTTCTTTGACAGAATCGAACACTATAGAATGTTGTGGAATTTTGTGAAGTTAAGTTAAATTTTGTAGAATGGTGTAGAATCCGTGCAATGTGACACAATATAGAGTTGCTGAGTGGTCTAGAAGCAAATGGAGCTCACTTTGATGGAATGGAATGCTACAGAACATGGTGATATGTTCAGGAATGGAGTGCAATATTGTGAAATGGACTGGAATCTTGTGTATTGTGAAGCAGTACAGTGTTCCTGATTGTTTTGCAAACGAATGGAGCCTTACTTGACAGAATGGAATGCAATAGAACGTGGTGGAATATTTTGGGATGTATTAGAATCTTGTAGAATTGAGTGGAATTTCATTTTATTTGATGCAGTAGACAGTCCTTAATGGATTGGAAGTGATTCGAGCCTTCTTTGTAGGAATGAGATGCAAAAGAACATAGTGGAACGTAGTGAAATGAAGGGGAGAGCTGTGGAATGGAGTGGAATGAGTTGTAATGTGACGCCATAGACGGTTCCTGAAAGTTTTGGAAAAGAGAGGATCTTTCTTTTCCAGAATGGAGCGCGAAAGAACACGGTGGAGTGTTGTGGAATGGAGTTAAATCGGTTGAAATGTGACGCAGTACAGTTATCCGCACTGATTTCTAATCAAAGCAGCCTTGCTGGATGGACTCAAACGTAATAGAACGCGGTGGAATGTTGTGAAATGGAGTGTAACGGGATATAATGTGATGCAGTAGAGTGTTCCTGTGAGATTTTGTAGCGACTGGTGCCTTCTTTGTAACAGTGGAATGCCATAGAATGCAGTGGAATGATTTGAATAGAGTAAATTCTTGTGGATTCTTGTGGAATGGCTTCTGAAATGATTCAATTGGCTGCTCCTGAATGGTTTGGTAGCTGTGGGGCCTTCTTTTATATAATGGAATGCAATGGAGTGTGGTGGAATATGGCACAATAGAGAGCAATGCTGTGCTATTGAGTAGAACGTGGTGTAGTGTGACGCAACAGAGAGTTCCTGGGTTTGGAGAAGAATGGTTCCTACTTTGTCAGAATGAAACTCAGTAGATCTTGTGGGAATATTGGGAGTGGAGTAAAAACTTGTGTAAGGGAATGGCTTATGAATGTACAGAATATGAAATTCAGTAATTGCTTGGAAACAAATAGAGTTTTCCTAGTAGAATGGAACACTACACTACCTGGTGGAATGATGTGGAATGGAGGGCAATGTTTTGCAATGGAGTGGAATCGGCGGTAGGGTGACATTATAAAGGTCTCCAGAGTGGTTTGGAAGCGGAATGGTGCCTCCCTTGGTGGAATATAATCAAATGAAATTGCTGGAATATTGGGGAATGAAGTGAAATGTTGTTGAATGGAGGGGAATTTGGTGTACTGTGATGCCATAGAGTGTTACAAATTGTTTCGAAAACGAATGAGCACTGTTGAACAGAATGGAATGCTATAGAAGGTGGTGTGATTTTAGAATGCAGTGCAAAGTTTTGAATAGAGTAGAATCTTGTCGATTCGTGTGGAATGGCATCTCAATGATGCAATAGGCTGCTACTGAATGGTTTCGTAGCTATTGGGCCTTCTTTTACATAATGGAATGCAATGGAATGTGGTGTAATGTTGCACAATAGAGTGCAATGCGGTGCTAATGAGTAGAACGTGGTGAAGTGTGACGCAACAGAGAGTTCCTGGTTTGGATAAGAATGGTTCCTACTTTGTCAGAATGAAACTCAGTAGATCTTGTTGGAATATTGGGAATGGAGTAGAATCTTGTGGAAGGGAATGGCTTGTGAAGGTACAGAATACGAATTTCAGTATTTGCTTGGAAACAAATATAGCTTTCCTTTGCAGAATGGAACACTACAGTACGTGGTGGAATGTTGTGGAATGGAGGGCAATGTTTTGCAATGGAGTGGAATCGGCGGTAGGGTGACATTATAAAGGTCAACAGAGTGGTTTGGAAGCTGAACGGTTCCTCCCTTGGTGGAATGTAAACAAATGAAATTGCTGGAATATTGGGGAATGAAGGGAAATGTTGTTGAATGGAGAGGAATTTGGTGTACTGTGATGCCATAGAATGTTATAAATTGTTTAGGAAACGAATGAGCCCTTTTGAAGAGAATGGAATGCTATAGAACGTTGTGTGATTTTTTGGAGTTAACATCAATTTTTTAGATTGGTGTTGATTCGAGAGCAATGTGACATAGTATAGGGTTCCTGAGTGGTTTCGAAGCAAATGGAGCTCTCTTTGATGGAATTGAAGGCCACAAAATATGGTGAGATGTTCAGTAATGGATTGGAAAACTGTTAAATGGACCGGAATAGTCTGTAATATGACGCAGAAGAGTGTTCCTCATTGTTTTCGAAAGGAATGGAGACTTATTTGACAGAATGGAATGCAATAGAACGTGGTGGCATGTTGTTTAATGGAGTAGATTCCTGTAGAACGGAGTGGAATGGCATTTGATGTGATGCAATAGACAGCACTTAATGTGTTGCAAGTGAATCTAAGCTTCTTTGTTGGATTGGAACAGAAAAGAATACAGTGGAATATTGCAAAATGAATTGGACAGTTGTAGAATGGAGTGTAATGGGGTGTAATGTCACTCAATGGACGGTTCCTGATTTTTCCGGAAAACAGTATAGCCTTCTTTTGCAGAATGGAACGCGATAGGACACAGTGGACTACTGTGGTATGGGGTGCTATGTTGTTTAATTGTGTTGAATCGGTTGTAATGTGATGCAATAAATGTTTCTGGAGTGATTTGGAAGCGAATGCAGCCTTGCTGGATGGTATCGAACATAATAGAACGTGGTGGAATGTTGCGGAATAGAGAGGAAGATTATGAAATGTAGTGTAATGGGAGTAATGTGATGCAATAGGGGATTCCTGAGAGATCTTGTAGAGAACGGCGAATTCTTTGTAAGAACGGAATGCCATAGAGGGCAATGGAATGTTTGGAATGGGTAGAATCTTGTGGAATCATGTGCAATGGCATGTGAGTAGATGCAATAGGCTGCTCCTGAACGGATTGGAAGCTATGGAGCCTTCATTTACAGAACGGAATGCAATGGAATGTGCTGGAATGTTGCACAGTGGAGTGCAATGTGTGGTATTGGGTGGAACGTTGTGTAATGAGACTCAACAGAGAGTTCCTCGGTCTTTTGGAAACGAAGGGTGCGTCCTTTGCCGGAATGTAAGCCAGTGAATGTACTGGAATATTGCAGAATGGAGTTAAATGCTGTGGAATGGAGTGGAATGGGTTGTAATGTGATGCAATAGAGGGTTACAGATTTTCGTAGGAACGAATGGAGCCTTCTTTGACAGAATCGAACACTATAGAATGTTGTGGAATTTTGTGAAGTTAAGTTAAATTTTGTAGAATGGTGTAGAATCCGTGCAATGTGACACAATATAGAGTTGCTGAGTGGTCTAGAAGCAAATGGAGCTCACTTTGATGGAATGGAATGCTACAGAACATGGTGATATGTTCAGGAATGGAGTGCAATATTGTGAAATGGACTGGAATCTTGTGTATTGTGAAGCAGTACAGTGTTCCTGATTGTTTTGCAAACGAATGGAGCCTTACTTGACAGAATGGAATGCAATAGAACGTGGTGGAATATTTTGGGATGTATTAGAATCTTGTAGAATTGAGTGGAATTTCATTTTATTTGATGCAGTAGACAGTCCTTAATGGATTGGAAGTGATTCGAGCCTTCTTTGTAGGAATGAGATGCAAAAGAACATAGTGGAACGTAGTGAAATGAAGGGGAGAGCTGTGGAATGGAGTGGAATGAGTTGTAATGTGACGCCATAGACGGTTCCTGAAAGTTTTGGAAAAGAGAGGATCTTTCTTTTCCAGAATGGAGCGCGAAAGAACACGGTGGAGTGTTGTGGAATGGAGTTAAATCGGTTGAAATGTGACGCAGTACAGTTATCCGCACTGATTTCTAATCAAAGCAGCCTTGCTGGATGGACTCAAACGTAATAGAACGCGGTGGAATGTTGTGAAATGGAGTGTAACGGGATATAATGTGATGCAGTAGAGTGTTCCTGTGAGATTTTGTAGCGACTGGTGCCTTCTTTGTAACAGTGGAATGCCATAGAATGCAGTGGAATGATTTGAATAGAGTAAATTCTTGTGGATTCTTGTGGAATGGCTTCTGAAATGATTCAATTGGCTGCTCCTGAATGGTTTGGTAGCTGTGGGGCCTTCTTTTATATAATGGAATGCAATGGAGTGTGGTGGAATATGGCACAATAGAGAGCAATGCTGTGCTATTGAGTAGAACGTGGTGTAGTGTGACGCAACAGAGAGTTCCTGGGTTTGGAGAAGAATGGTTCCTACTTTGTCAGAATGAAACTCAGTAGATCTTGTGGGAATATTGGGAGTGGAGTAAAAACTTGTGTAAGGGAATGGCTTATGAATGTACAGAATATGAAATTCAGTAATTGCTTGGAAACAAATAGAGTTTTCCTAGTAGAATGGAACACTACACTACCTGGTGGAATGATGTGGAATGGAGGGCAATGTTTTGCAATGGAGTGGAATCGGCGTTAGGGTGACATTATAAAGGTCTCCAGAGTGGTTTGAAAGCGGAATGGTGCCTCGCTTGGTGGAATGTAAACAAATGAAATTGCTGGAATATTGGGGAATGAAGTGAAATGTTGTTGAATGGAGGGGAATTTGGTGTACTGTGATGCCATAGAGTGTTACAAATTGTTTCGAAAACGAATGAGCACTGTTGAACAGAATGGAATGCTATAGAAGGTGGTGTGATTTTAGAATGCAGTGCAAAGTTTTGAAAAGAGTAGAATCTTGTCGATTCGTGTGAAATGGCATCTCAATGATGCAATAGGCTGCTACTGAATGGTTTCGTAGCTATTGGGCCTTCTTTTACATAATGGAATGCAATGGAATGTGGTGTAATGTTGCACAATAGAGTGCAATGCGGTGCTAATGAGTAGAACGTGGTGAAGTGTGACGCAACAGAGAGTTCCTGGTTTGGATAAGAATGGTTCCTACTTTGTCAGAATGAAACTCAGTAGATCTTGTTGGAATATTGGGAATGGAGTAGAATCTTGTGGAAGGGAATGGCTTGTGAAGGTACAGAATACGAATTTCAGT